>NC_034415.1:1603620-1872950 GCF_002078875.1 Numida meleagris | reverse complement strand
CCTGCCTTCCTGCCTCCCTGCCTCCCTGCCTTCCTGCCTCCCTGCCTTCCTGCCTTCCTGCCTTCCTGCCTTCCTGCCTTCCTCCCTGCCTTCCTGCCTTCCTGCCTGCCTCCCTGCCTGCCTCCCTGCCTCCCTGCCTTCCTGCCTCCCTGCCTTCCTCCCTGCCTTCCTGCCTTCCTCCCTGCCTTCCTCCCTCCCTGCCTTGCATTACATCACTGTGTCTCCATAAATATTTTATGACATGAATATGTAGCAGCCTGCCTTCTCCCCTCTAAGCGTTCAGTTCCATTTCTGCAAATTGGTTTGTACCCTGTTTCTTTTCCTGTGCATCTAGACATTTTCTTGGCATCTCTAAGTCTTCTGAGGTTTCAGGAGATCTTCAGAGAATTGCTGGTAATTGACCTGTTTGGATTGCACACAACTGGAATTTACTATAAGATAATACAACCCTGCATTTTGTTGTTAAGTGCTGGTCACGTTATTAACTTGTGGCCAAACCTAAAAAATGGCTCAAGAGACATCATTTTCCTTTAGACAACTTCATTTGTTTCTTACCGTAATCTCCATTATAAATGAAGGACTTTGGTCTCAGCTTAAGACATTTATGTATTCTTTAACTTGTCAGCTGTGCTTTGTCCAGTAATAAATATACCCACTTTGCTGATTTTTTTTTTTAGGTTGTTACTGTACACTAAGGATAAACCATCAAAGTCAGATGATTTAACCTTCTGGCACTTCTCTAACCACTGAAGAGTTCCTGCCACTGCTAACTGGGTATTGGAAATGTTTTCAGAGAAAGCAGGATTATCCAGCAAAGTAAAGCTGATGTTGTCTCCTTACAAAACAGGAATAATTAATAAGCTTAGGTCAGCCCTGTCCCAAAGGAGTCTGAGTAAGCCCTATTTCTTTTAGATTTATAATGTAACAGAAACAAATCTTGCCCCTAGCTACAGTAGTATGATTCTGGAGGAGCCTTGGGGTTTACTGCTGCTGTCATTTCAACTGCTCCTATTGCAGTGGAACATATCTGATTTCAGCAAAGTTCATCATGTTAGCACCATCTGTAAAAGACAAGGAAAATTAGAAATAAAATTAGAGCCTAAAAACAATGGATTTACAGTAGCCAGATAAGCACTTGCCCTCTACTTTTGTGTAACGTAAGAATTCAATACTGCTGATCTTTGCAAGTAGCAGTGACAACTCATATACACTTCCTTTGGGCCTGCAATAACCTGGAGGCTAATTAACTGCGGAGAAGGCTTTTTATATTGCAGTTTATATTAAATGAATTCAGCTCAAATCCGTAGAGACCAGTAAGCATTTTTAGACAGTCTATCTAAATTTCACCCCAAAAGTAATCAAGCTACATAAGATTCTGGCTTACGAGATGTCCTGCAATAAAGCAAGTATTTAAGACAAAAAAAGCAAATGAGGAAGGAAGGTAGACCAATCTTCTGTCAGTATGTTCTTCATGACTGTGTCTCTCTCTTTGGAAAGAAATATCTTTTACCTCAAAGCTCTGTCATACTGCTCTAAAGTGAATCATTTTAGAAGCCGATACGATCAAGTGAGGAGAGTACTGAAAAAGAAAGCATACTTAGCACTCTATTTCATGGCTTACCGAAATATCTCAATACCTCTCAACCAAATCTGAAGATGTACACTAACTAGAAGTATGCACGCAGAACTCTGCAATGCTACAGAGCAGAGCACATTAGATGTCATCAAGGAATTTCTGTGAGAGCAGTCAAGTCCTGCTTTGCTCACAAAAGCAAGAACTGGAGTGGACACACATCAACACACCTGAAAAAGCATATGCCTCAGCCGATAAGGATGATGAAATGGCATATAGTAACATCATTTGCCACTCAAATGGCAAAACGTCTTTAAAAAAAACCCTGTTCCTTCCAAAATAAGCGCCTAGTATGTCAATAACATCTGGTATTCTCAACAGGAGCTCCTCAAGCCCACCTGCATAATTCACATCTTGTTGGCAGAAAGGTACTAAACAGAGCAGAGCATGCATATGAATACACCACCAGCAATTGCTTTACCCCAGACTTTTCAGATATCTTTATCCTAAATCCAACATAAAGGAGTAGATACCAGTGGGGTTTTACAAAAAATATAATAAGATAAACGTGTCCCATAATTACCATCAGTATGAGTCTATTCTTTTTTAGGGTCAAAATTTATGCAGGGAGTAAGCAAGATCTAATAGCTCCTCCAGTTATGACTCCACTCATTCATTAACACTGTTACAATCTTCACCAGAATAGCTTTAGCCACAAATTAACACACAAACTGTTTACCAGTAGCCTCAGCTATTCCCAAATGGAGCCAAGCTGGTTCCATTGTTCTTTCTCACAGGTCGGATAACATGAAATTGATGAGTTTTTATTTTCATACATTCAGAATGGAATTGTGAAGTAGCAACGCTTTTATTCATTAACAAACGTTTGGCCCTAAGATACAACTCCCCCTTCTAACCATTTTTTTTTTTTTTTTTTATAATACATACTTAGAAGTTCCTGTCTAAGCATTAAAATAAGTCTACTGTATCCTGGAATTCCTGTATTATGAAACCTCCTATTACACCGTTCATCTTGCCAGAGTGGTCAGTTGTCATGATATCTCACCACTGGCATTATCCTACATATTACCACTGAGAAGGTTTAGGCTGAGTCCAGTGGACACAAAAACAATGGATAAAAAACACAATTCCACAGTATTCTTGGAAAGCAACATCTGAATCTCATGAATAAAATGAATGGTTTTCCAAAAAAAAAAAAAAGAGAATTTCTGCTGTAGTCTATCAGGAACTTTTGTTAACGAGGTACAGATAGATTTACATTTTTAAAAAGCTTAAGATTTTGGATTCTTGCCATTTAAATAATCAACTACTGTATAAATTACATTGGCTCCAAACAAAGAGGCTGTCTGACTGTCTGAGTTATGAAAGGACCAGGTAAAAGGAAGTGGAAAAAAGGACAAGCTATAGAATATCTATGAGTAAAATGACTAATATCACTACGAAGCTGAGTTTCCATTTCTTTGGTTTCTTTCATGGAAATTCAAAGATAGATAACAGGAGGACAGATTCAGGAAGAAAAATGAAAAGAGAGACAAATCCTGCAAAGGAAGGTCATATTTACAAATGCTTAATATTCCTTCAGTTTATAGTAAATGATTCATAAGGTGCTTTTTAATATTGAGAGTTTTTCATGACTTCATTGAAGACATGGTCAAGATTAGTAATGAACTAATTGCCATAGGGAAAAATGTATTGCTAACAGTCTCCAAAAATCTAGCAGTTTGGCTTCTATGGGTAAAAATGAGGTAATGTAGCAAAGTCCTGACTATGAGGAAACTTTAGCAGATTTTAAGATCGCAATTAAGATGCACGTTATATCCTGCGCTGTGCTGAAAGGGCTATCTAACGCAGTTAAAAACTGCATTAAAAAAACTATCCAATTTCTCTTTTCCTATGTTTTACTATTTTTTTTTTAAGTTCAAAAATGTTTCTTATTCCAATAATGTAACTTTTCCCTGTCACATAGCTTGCATTTTCCTCAACTTTAGTAATGAAAATAAATCACTTTGCTTTTGATTAAAGCCAGTTTCTCTTTCAGATTTCTATTCAGCATCAGAGTGTATTAATTCTGAATTCATGGCTGGAAGTGAGGACAAGGAAGGCAAAGTGAAATTTACTTTTTTTCTTCTAATTCATAGAAATGTTTCTACTACTTTCTACTACTTTTCTGACTTACAATTAATCTGACGTATTTGTTTCAACTGAATATGTAACAAAACAGAAGAACTTTCAGTTTATGTTTCATTTTCTCACCATTTTTCTGCCTTGGTCAAATATACACAGATCTTTTAACCAGCATCTAAGGAAGTTAACAAACTCATAAGCAAGGTAGATACACGGGTATAAAGCAAGAGCCATCAGTCACTGGTTGATATGCTTTCTCTCAGCCCTCTAAGAACTTTCAAATAATAACAGAAATATGAGTAAATTTCAGCCCAAGAATCCCAAAGCAAATACAAAAATATCTAATTAAGCATTTAGATTTAGTTTGTGTTTGTGCGTTCCTTCTAAGCTAGCAGTTATTCATTTGGTCACAAACATCAACACCTTTTTTCATATTGAAGTCTTCTCTGGTGGCCTATAGCACTGCAGGAAACATTTTGATATGGATGTACAAAGTCATTCATTAAAACATATTTCAACATTTAAGAGTATGTTACTTTTCTAAAGTAAAGATGCCCCTGGTAACCTCCTACTAGAGCATTTGCATTTCATCTTTAACATGAATTAGTTGTGCTGCGACATGACCCAAGCTGCACGCCGGGTAAGACTTGCTCACAAATGCACTTCTGCTTGTTTCATGCACATATTCAGAGCAGTTCTGTTTAATGTCACCATTTTCTGAAATCAGGACTGCCTTCTTTGGTTACTTAGAGGGGAATTTTATCCCCAAAGCCACACACTGGTGTTGTTTGTAATGCCACAGCTAACATGCCATTAACTCAGCTTCCAGGACAGTGACCGCAGATGCAAGGAGCGGGCAAATCCTGCACTCCCTCAGAGTGATCAGGAAAACCAGAGATGTATACTTGAATATATTTCCTTAAGGCAAATTCAAAGTATTTGAATCTGTTCAAATCTATTCGTGTTCAGAAGACCTAACTACTTCCCCGTAACTGCAGCAAGCTCTTTCTTTAGCATTTGGAGAAAATTAAACTAAATACATCTTGCCAGCAACAAATACTCAAAGGACAACTTTTGTTTTAATTACTGTAGACATAGAAAAAGGAGTTCTTTAAAGAAGTCTGTCAACTAAGAGCTATATATAACTCCTGAGGAATTCCTTAGTGATTTTCCCGGTTAAACAGATTTCCTTAAAAATACATTTGTTTGCTGCACAGACTGGAATTACTGTAAAATCAAATAGTCATTTTTTCAGAAGTCTGATGTGACTTGCAGTGCTAACACAGCACATAGTAAACATACATTCATTGGACAATTCAGTTTTGTCTTACTGATCTTAAAAAAATTAGTAGGCATTACAGAGCCGATGTTTCTATCTGTTGAGAAAAGGACCAGAATGAAGTGTTAACCACTGGAGTTGAAGCTCTCTTCCTCTCATTGATGTCAGTAAGCATTTTTCCAGATCCAGAGGCTTTCTGTTATGTTCAGTGGTACTCCATTCAGGGCTGTGATATCCACTGAAGCCAGAGAACAGCAAAGTTTGATCTCTTTAGAGACTCGAGCTTCAGCTAAATAACCCAGTGGACCATTCTCCAAATTAGCATTGCAGACTATGTACCAGCAGTGAGGGTACTACTAAGCTGCAAGTGATCCGAGAGCTGCTCCAGAACAAGGAGAGCAACAGACCGTGCAAACTGCACACAGTCCTAGTTTTGTGCCATTATGAAGTAAAGTATAGTTTTAACCTTTTGCTGCCTTCTAAATTCTGGGATGATCTTCTTTCTCAGCTTTACGTTCTCCTTACTTATTTTGTAATTTTAATATCAAAATTAAATTTAAAAAATGCTGTTCCAGTACTTAACTTTGTATAGTGTTGCTTGGTATAGATTTATAATTGTATGCTACTTTTATTTTATAGCACAATGCCAGTCTGCACTGCTGTGAGGATTAGTGAAGGACATGCAAATAGACATTCACAGGGATGAATTCAGAGGTGGGCAACACAGACTGAGGAAAAGATGCCCAGAGAGTCCGTATTAAGGTAAGTCATGAAGAGAGGGAACAGAAGAGGAAAAGCAGCTAAGTGAACCTAATCTAAAGCACACTTCTGTCAGAATATATGTCAGCCTCAGAAATACACACTTGTACTGGACTAACAGTAACTATTTTCTGTTCCTTATTCCTTTGCCTCTATTTTAAATGAATGCGTATGTTTGCTCAGAACTTAGCTTCTGAAACAGAAGGACAAAATGACTGATCTTGACAGCTGTGAAAAGATTTCTATAATATGGAAAATCTGAATGGCTCTTCATTCGATCACTTTCTCAATGAAAAGATCCCAGGATTAAAGAAATCCAGGGAAAGAGAAAAGATTAACCTAGAAAAGGCAAATAAGCAAGTCAAGTGAATAAAGCTGGGTTTAACGCTTCCTGCTTCAGCAGTGTCCAACAACGTCCAGGTGCCACAGCTTTCACACGTGTGCGGGGTGGGCACAGTTCTCCTACATGCAAACAATGCATCAGCTTGCGTGAAGTGAATCGGGGCCAGCACAATTGTTTGAAGGAGGAGGGATGCACGGTCCCTGGCAGCACAGAAGCACATTTTCTCTCTGGTTTCATGCAACTGACATACCGAGCAGAGGAGCCAGAGAGAATATGGCGTTGTAATGGAAATAAACGATTTTGCAGACCCAACAGAGGGAGGTGGGAGCGAAAAAGCATCCTCACCCCCCGCCCTGGCGGCTGTGTAAATCTGTCCCTGCCAGACGAGCTCCGGGAGGTGCTCAGCGGCTGCCTCCCTGGGAGTCAGTGAGAGTTCAGGTGCTTACTGTGTCATCAGGCTTGACCTTCAGATGCGACACTGCCAGGACGTTTGTTTTCCCACAGCAGTGATTGCTTCAGTCAATTATTATTGCCCATCCTGGAGTGCAAACACATAAGGACTTGATTTACAGTGCAAAAATATACATCCTGAATTTACTTCCTCTTTTGTTTTTGGACTGTCGTAGCATCTCCACCTTAAAGAGATGACAGCAAATTACTTCATAGGTAAATATATCTATGTATAGGGAAGGATAAATAGCAGTCATTCAGGTCACTGTGAGATGAATGTTCAGTATAGCTTCAGATCGGTTGTGTCAGACGTGACAATATATTTCAAGCTTTTTGTTTTTAAAATTTTATTTTTTCTGCTTTTCCCTGAAGAAGTCATCACTAGCAAATTTTGCAATTTGCCAATTTAACCTTTAAATCCATTTTAACACAGATTTAAGATTGTGCATTCAGTTCTTTAAGCAATGTTTAGGTATTACCAATATACTGAAAGATAGATGAGACTGCCTCATGGTAATACAGCTTTTAACCTTTCCTCTCCTCTACCATGACGGGGGAGAATTACAGTAAATGATGGTTACCTTGTCTGCAGTATGGACAATTGATTTGACCTCACTGCATCTGATGCTCTAATGGACTTTGTGGCTGAATCCCTGGAGATATAAAATATGTCCAAGTGAATTGGGGCAGGTTAAAGAACGGACCTGCTTTTCATGGCTGGCTCAAGCTATAATAGATCTCCCAGTTGTTCTGAGAAGAAGATTAAAAATGATCAATATCCTAATCATTAAAAAAAAAAAAGTGGTCGCTTCTGTAAATCTACCGCAGGTATTTTTTTTTTCCCCTACTAAATGCTGGAGGGGGGTATCTGGGTTGTTAACATGTTTGCGTAACAGATGTTTGCTTCTGTTTACTCTCTAGTAACATGTTCCTTTTTATATTAAGAATCAGACGGCATGATTCAGCACTGCTTTCCTGAAGTCATGCTTGTTTACACCATGAAGAGTCAGGCCTTAGGTTCATTTAATATAGATAGAATAACAATACTATAATATTTCCTGAAGCAGAAAATAAAATCAAGGACAGATTTCAGAGAATGATGGCAACTATGATAACTGTGAATGTCCTCACAGCTCTGCTAGCCACAGCGTCTAAGACAAAAATAAAGGTCTAATTTAGGGAGGGTAAAAGAAAAAAGATTTTCCTTGGCTGCTTTGAGTCCTTCATTTGGCAAAGTGCAATTCAACATCTTGTTTATCCTTTCCCACCCTCTCAGGAACATGTCTTTGCTCTTTTCCCACCAGCACACAAGTGAGCTCAAGGTGAGTATAGGTCTGTCCAGCCCTTGGAGCTGCAAGGAGAAAAGCCTTCATGTCCCACAGCTGGGAGCTCACCCACAGACCTTCCTCTCTATACACAGCAGCAATGGGCCAGGCAACTTCAATGGGCTTATACGTATGCATGTGCCTAGCTTCCTGTAAAATCCAAGCATTAAGAAGACAGATTACAGCTGTTCCTTTTGAGGCATGCATGTGTTGATTTGTGCCATCATTCAGTAAACTTGAAATGCAGAGGAGCCCAAATCTCTATCCGGGAAAGTCTGAGGTTGTTTGCACCTGACATTTCCACGTGTTCAGTGACAGAAATAAGCTAATTATGAAGTTTGCGTTGGAAGACGGATTCTCTTTTCCTGAGTTTTCCGAGGTGTCTGGGCAGAGGAATTGGACTGCTCTATCTCAACCGCATTAGACTAATCGACTTAATGTGAAAAATCTTCTAATAGAAAGAAAGAAATGGGTTTTTAAGTGCTAGGACAATTCCACATAAAATTACAGTTTGCTTCTACATCCACAGTATGCAAACAGGTTCTTGCGAATGTCCAACAAATTGAAAAGGCTTTAAATGTACTTTATCCAGTTGTTTGTTGAACAGTATTTACCTTTTGCCTTTCACAGGTTGATAAAAAATCTGAATGTTTAATAACATCCTCCGAATGTTTCAATTTAAGCTTATGTCCTATTCTCTTATATAAAAAGTATAGGTATTTTGAAACTCTTTGCTGAAGACTCTGAGATTGTCTATACTCTGTGGCTAGCACTGAGCTGAATGCCTAGCATCCGCGCCTAGAAGAGGGGAACAACTGCTGCCCCTCCGATCCGGCTATTCTTGTATCTGGAAACATTGTCAGGTGCTACAAGCATCACGCCATCGGAAAGGCCAAAGTTGAGTACTACGTTATTGGAGTAGATGACACCTTATTCTTATTCTTCAACAATTCTAACAACTTAGAGTCCCTCACTGTCCCTTTATGAACACAGATGTCATTTTGAGGGGGGGACAGCCAAAATGACAAGAAGGTGACCTGTCGGTGAACTCAGGAGCAGGTGAGGCCTGTCAGCTTCTAATTTGAAACTGGTGTCAGTCCTGAGGAATGGCTGGTATAATCACATTTGTAACTGATATCCTATAAACGCTGCAAACATTCACAGTGCGCCTGTTATGAGTAATATGAAATTAACAATTCGTGTTTATGACACAAGACACCAACTGAATCAAGTAGGTCTGCGTAACTGGATCGGCCCCGTCTGTCTTCCACAGCAGCAGCACATCGAACAGCTTCAGCCAAAGCCAAATTACTGTGTGCTTATGTTACAATAGGCATTGTATTTATTTTGAAGACAAACTTTTGTAACTATGTGTAAAGTGAGGACCTCAGAACTAGCTTCCAGCTCAAGTTATTGCATTTAAAATTTCTCTCACTCGAGCCCAGCCCTTAAGATATTTGTGATTTTTGAGTTTGGGACCTAACAAATCACGTATTGTATCTCAAATTTTCTGAATAACTGAAGGGAAGGCTCTGTGTAAATCTTCTCTTTCAGACACATAAATTACCAGCTGCATGAATACTGCCATTAAGACATGCAGACAAGTGCAAGGGGTGGGGACAGGGCAGGATGCCCAAAAGACGTGGAGTTACAGAGAAAACAAGGCATTTGCTCACTGAGTAATTTATGCTTAATCTGCCTTCACTGTAGCTGAGCAAGAATGAACATCACGAGGCAGCCTGTCAGGCACTCTCGTTTCACTACCACCAAGGCATTTTTCTGCAAATTACGTGTTTCCTTCCAATATCTAGTCATTTCACCTGGATTTTTTTTATTAGGAAAAGTCAGAATCGTAGTATGTAAAGCTAAGATTTGAAGTTAGGCTCAAGGATAAACTGAAGCTAAGGTACATTTCTCATTTGAAGACAGCAAAATCTCACAATCTCTTGCACAATTATTTCCAGCCCAGACTGACAGAAGCCCTAAATTCCAGTTCCTTTCCTGACTGTGCTGCTGCCAAGCTTGGTGCACAGATTAGAACGTCCTTTCCAATCACATTCAAAATAAAAGAAGAACCAGACAATGAATCCATTGCAATTATTACACTGGAATTTAGTTAGCGGAGCTAAACACATGCGAGTCCAAATCCCAACTAGCTAGCAGAGCTTTCTGAGCACTTCCATTCTTCATGTAGACTATCCAGTGGAGCTAACAGCCTGCTGTAGTGTAAATAGGCAAATACCACTTATTTCCATTTTCTACAGAATTGCACCCCACAGAGCTTCAGCGATGTAACCAAGGCCACATACGGCATTACAGCTATGGTTCAGGCACCGATATCCCTTGTCCTCTGGCCCAGCACTAACACATCACACTTCTAACACGGCCTAGTTCAAGTTGCTGGCCATGAATACCACCTAATTAGCAGAGTAAAAGTGCAAGTGTGAACAGTCATTTTCAGAACAATGTGCCAGCCCTGATAACACCAGTGAAGCCAACCTACAAAACTGCTACAACCAGCCTACAAAACCCCATCGTACCGGAGGAAAAGGAAATGCCTAGCTCTATATTTTACGATCGCTCTCCGCCATCCAAAAACTCACCTCTGAGAAGCATCCTTGACTTTCAGGAGCCTGGGGTGAAAGCTGCACCCCGCTGCAGTTGATGCAGTCACCTCTCTATGTGTACAACTTCTCACATTACTCTGATGGTGCAGCGCAGTTGTTCAGTGCTCGGATAAAGTACAGAAAACTTTGTTGGTTATTCAGATCTTTTCTAGAACCTGGTAACATATGTTTTACTTTTCTTCCTACTTGCACAGGTATAGTTCCCCACATGGTTTATGTGGAGAGCCTGCTCCGTGGATCAAGGCCCAGCAGAGCAGCAGGTTCCTGCAGTGTCAGGTTAGCTCCAGGGGCTGCTGGGCAGTGGTACCGCCTCAGGTAGCTCCCAGAGCTGGCAGGGCACAGCGCCTTGGCCATTATCTTTTGATTTCCTAGCTAAGGAAGTTTATGTGTTTACAGTTTTCATTAGAATAACACTAAGATCGAGCATAAGCCCAGAACAGAGGAACTTACAATTATCGATAAAAACTAAGCTTCCCACAGACGTTCCTTGTGACCCTTGTACTCCTGACTTCCCTGAGCACATCGCACCAGCCATGGCTGTGCTGTAGGAAGGAGGCTGTGGTGGGCAATGCTGAGCTCCTGCTCCCAGCGCTGGGCCCGTGCGAGGCTGCCAGAAAACCAGAAGAAAACAATGAAGAAAAAAAACGCCAACAAAAAACTATGGTCTTTTCTGAAAGGTGGAAAGTAAACGAATGGGAAAAAAAGCCTTTGTGGTCAGAGAAAACTGATTTAAAAATCTTGAGAAAATTCCCCACACGTGGAAAGCAGCGGCAAAGCGCATCTGTTTTCATGACACAATTTGGTGATATTTTGAGCACTGAGGTCCAGCACTTCCCCTTGACCTCAAAGCAACACTTTCTGTTCATACAGTTAATATTAGGGCAGCTTCCATTCCCTCCAACTTTAATTTTGAAGGTAAATAAAATTACTCCTTTCAGGGCAATCTTGAAGAAATGCACTGTGGCAAATTTGAAAGCAGGCTTATCCAGTGAAGAGATCTAGGAGGGAAAATGGGAATATAAATGTATGTCCCAATTTTAATTTTATTCATTTCTAGTACATTGGGGTAGGCAGAATTGGAGTAGCAAGAAAAGGAAGTTTGACTGTTGGGGTTTTTTTCTACATCATGCTGAACGGAGAGCAACATTGCACATAAGCTCGCTGTGTGGGAGATGGTACTCCAACATGAGGCTTTTCTCTGATCAGCTTGAATCAAGGGCTTGAACATAAGCAGCCTACACCTCATCGAGCTCCTGTAACTGCTGTCTTATGGGGGTTTTATCCCAAACTTCATGAATATTTAGCGAGCCCTCCGAAATGAATTGGCACTAACAGTATACACTGAGACCATGAACCAATGATTGGGAAACTAGTCTGGTTCAAATCCTTGCTCTGCTCAATTCCCTCGCAGGTTTAGTGACGAGTTCATAAATAACAGCTCTTTGCTGACTGTAGGCCTCCCATACACGAGTGCCCTAATCACTGAAGATTTTTTTTTTCCCTTCTATACACAAATTCCTTCTGCTTGAGAAAGTTTCTCTTCAAAACCAATGCATTTACAAGGTAAGTGCTAGTTTGGGTAGCTCAGTACTGAATTTAAAAATAATACAACAATATTTCAGACAAAAACCATAATCAGCTTGAAGTGAAACGGCATGGATTCTGAAGCCCTTGGCTGCATGGCAGCCTGTGTGCAGACCCTGGGCAAGCTCCAGCACTGCAGCAGTGACCAACGAAAAATCACGGAAACAGAAAGGCAGCATTAAAGCCATCCATTAAGCAGTGTTTACATTTACTGTGAAGTGAATTACAGAACTCCCCGGCAGTGTTTGAAATTTGAGGGCTTAGGAAAGCCACCTGGGAGTGGTACCTCAGACACAAGATGTTATAGCAGTAGCAAAATGGATGGCTACATCTTACCCGCTGGAGCCCTCCTCCTCCTCCTACATCCCCAGGAACCAGCAAGGCAGAGGCAGTGGGACGCCCACAACTCACATCCTTTCCTGTTTCTTCTCACTGGTACAGACCTGCAGAAAGACAATATGGATGTATTCCAAGGAGGCAGCATGGAAGCAGACCTGGATGCATGTGACAGAGCTGAAAGTATCCCATGTAATTAATGAGCAGTGAAACAAGCGGTTATTTATGTTGCACACTTCTAATGAATGGGAATTAGTCGTGTCTTTGATTCTTGGGTGGCTTTTTATGCTGCTTATCTGATGTTTGAAAGGAAACCGTACTGAATATTTTCTAGTCTGAGGAGGATTGGGTGGCTAAAACAAGACCTAACTTGTGCTTTTGGCAAAACATTAGGAAACTAGTTTCCAATTTTGGAAGTGTCTGGATGTAGTTTTCCGTATTTTTTTCTTTGAGTTTTCCTGACTTCAGTCAGGAGGTGAAATGCCAGAAATACCCAGAGACAACATATCTAACAAGACCGCTCCCCCATGGGCATTGCAGCCCGCCGGGTGTTTTTCCAAACCACCCCTGAACTCTGAACCTCCAAATCATTCACAGATCTCTTCCACTGGGAGATGAAACCACATCGCTGTGTGACTGGAGGAAGGAGTGCGGTGGGGAACCGTGAGGGAAGCTGTGCTTTCCCTTGCCTTCCTGATCTGGGATGGAGTGATGGCCATGCTCACTGCATCAGCCTCTGCTCGTGCCGGGTGCTGCGAGTGCCCGCAGGGATAAGCATGAGCTGAGCAACGTCTGGTCTGCGGTCACCCAGAGCGTGAGCACTGCTCTGCCTCTGCTCCAGCTGGAGCCCGAATGGAGCTTAGCTGGGAGAGCCTCCATTTCCCATTACATGATGGTATTTTCTGTTAGACACTAAAGCCCTCTGTCCCTGATGATAAGCTGGTTTTTATTATGAAATATAACAGTTGTATTGTACACGGCTCTTCTGTACCATGCAATTTACAGAGTTGTTCTGGTGGCTCTGTCATTGACAGGGTGCCCTTTAAGGCAGGACTTGTAGCACATCGAAATTTTCATGGTTCTAAGCTAGGGGGAAAAGAAATATTTCAGTGGCTGAAAACTCCGGTTAGGTAACTATTATTGAAGTGTGTACAAGATTGCATGTCAAAACATTTTTATTGTTAGCTGGTAGGAATTACATTGACTGACAGCAGCAGTTTAACAATTGAACCACAGCGCAGTTTGTTATTGTACCTGTTTCTCCATAGAACAGCTCTGTATTTTAGCAGCTGCTATCATTTTTAAGTTACAAAACCTGTCTTTAGAAATGCATGCTCCCTCTCTCCCACTTTCAGTATCTTTACCAAGTCGGTACGAGACAAGTGAGTAATAAAAGGGATTTAAAGCATTTTGTCTTGTTACGTGGCATTACATTACCATGGCCTCTTAATAACCTAACAAACGTATACAGGAAATACAGCTAAATTGAATATGGAATCATTGGGAGGAGGAAGGGGTGTTAGGTTTGGGGTTTGGCTGCTTGGTGGGGGCTGTTAGTGGTGGCTTTTTTTTCCTTTTTCTTTTGGGGGAAGAGAGGGATCGGAGAGGGGTGGAGGATGGTTAAGACAGGACGTAATTGTGTTCCTCTAATTTCGCAGTTAATTGAGACACTCCAAACAAAGGATTAGGCGGAAAGCCGAGTTTTGCATCAACCTGAGATATTAAGGGGAAAACGAACTGACAGCTCAAAAGAGACGGTCAACTTATAGCAGCATTTTTTTTCTGCCAAAAAGTGGCCCCTAAATCCCCCTGGCATTGCTCACGCGCGTGCCTCACGTCGCACGGGCAGCCCGCAGGCGCACCCCGCTAGGTGGCGGGCCAGGCGCTGCCTGGGACATGCCGTGCCCGCAGTGCGGGGGATGGCCCCCGGCTTCCCTCAGCCGCTGCCTAGGTATACTGCTATCACATGTGTTCTGTATTATGCATGTGCTCAATATTCGTGATCTGATGGTTATCTTTACTTGAAAAATACTACCTGCAATCACACAGCCGTCCTGAAAAATCCTAGATTCTTTTGCCTTGAGACTTTCCAAGCCACGTGTATGGCTACTTACCAAAAAGTGTTTCATACGACCACGTTCAGAGGTGGGAGTTCCTCAGGTCTGCTGCTATGGGCTCATATAGCATCCATATCCACACCTGCATATTTATCTTACATTTTAACCCCCCCCCCAAAAAAAAAGTTTTTTTCAATGTTTTTGTAGTCTAGCTCAGCGTAAATATCACAACTGTAAAACAAAATATTTGAAAGCTACAGAAATGCTTGGGATTGGAAACTTCTGTTTAGATGGGTGTACTTGTATTTGTTCAAGCAGGATGCTCTATCAGGCAGCGACGCTAACCGTGCCGCCAGCATTGCGCCCGTGCCGGTTCTTGCTCCTATCTGTTCACACAGGTAACTGTGTGCACAGTGGCCGTGACACCTGGCTGAGCTGCACGTCAGAGGCGCTGCGGCTGCTGGGCTCACCTGAGCATGTTCCCACGTGCTGTGCCGTGCTGGCACTCTCACGGCTCCACACGATGTCTGCATTTCACCCAACATCCCGCTTCAACACCATCGCACGGCTGCAGCAGCTGCTGCTGGAGGACAAATAAGAAAAAGAAATGGGAAAGGAGGTGGTGAGCAGAAAAGTAAAGCGGTCTCAAATAAGGAAGCCCTTCATTTTTCATTTGTCTTTGGAGACTAATGAACGTGCACCAACTTACTTGCATAGCTTCCACACGAAAAAACTGTTTTGAAAATGAATGCAAAGATTCACTCCTGGGCAGAGAGATTTCAAAGCAGTGGAACAGTTGGCTCTTAAAAATGTTTTTTAACAGCAACACTGAAATCTCTAATGGGTAGCAGCACGAATAGGGCAGCATTAATGAGTTCAGTCCTTGCTGGTAAACTACTGCCGTGCTTTTGAAGTAAAAATGTCAAACTGTTTTTGTTTGTTTGCTAGGAGTCCATCTCTGGCTTCCTCTTTCTTTCATTTGAATGGGATTTGGATTGTGCCTGTCATTGTGAAGTAGATTGGAGAAGAGTCAACACAGATGAAGATTCAGTTTGAATAAAATTAAAACAGTTAAGTTCTGTTGAACATCAGTTTGGCTCTGCTTGAGTTGCCAGGACTCCTTATACAATTTGGGATGGGGGTTGGGGTTTTTTTGGTTGATTGTGATTTCCTTGGTAGGAAGGCTATGTCCAAGACCACCATCCAGTAGAACGAAGGTCTTCCACCCAAGGGCAGCATCTGTTATCTCCACATTCGGGATACTGTGTCCAAAACAGGAGATAGCAGCTTTGGAGGCACGCGATTTCAAAGTATGAAACAGTTCCAAAGACCACTTGGGCTTGACCTCCAAATGCCTGAGATAGATACAAGCCTTGAAAGTGACCCTCGACACCCTGGGAACTTCTGTGGAAAAAGCTGAAGCACCCAGGGGTGTATCCCTGACTGTGCTGCTGAGTCAATTAATTACAGTACACTAAATGAAATGAAGCTTTAATTAATGTTGGAAAAGAGAAAATAGTACTACATTGACAGTTTGTGAACATACATGTTAAATATATGCACGTCCTTACACAGCAGGAAAAGGAGTTAGAGGAGAGCAGTTTTATATCCTAGTAGTGCCTGTTATCCGGGCAGAGCAAGGAGCTGAGGAGACATAACCAGGAGCAGCTCCTTGCTCTGCAGCGATGCTCACGCTGCCAGCAGCTCGCTGGCACAGCCTCACCACACCACACCAATGTCCCACTGCAGCCCAGCAGGCTGCCAGGGAACTGCCGTGCGAACTGGCTGGAGCAGCGACAGAGCCCAGCCAGCTCCCTGCATCGGCAGCAAGCTCAGCAACACACTGAAGCTGGATGAACTTTCACCTTGGGATGGTTCACTGTCTTGTGCTCAGAAACAAGGAGAAGCATTGCTAGACTGTCCCAGCAGCACAGAAGTGTCGCGTAGACCCGGGAGAAGTGTCAGTTTTGTCTCAACTACAGACGATCCTAACACTGTGCAAGCAAACACCCTTAATTAAAGGTAAGGACAATACATTTTTTGGCCTTGTTCAGGCATCAACATTTGGGTCTTTAGGGAAAAATGCTTCACAGAAACCAAGGTATGGTTTATCTTTTCCTACCTCTGTTCATCTCAAAATATGGCTTTTCATGCCTGAACTTGCATAAACTATAACATCTAGTTCAAGCCCGAACAGTCACTGTGGCTCACCTATTGTATAAATGCTTGCTGATCACACTGTACTGTGTGATGCTTTTACACAGCATTTAGAATGTGCAGCTGCATATGGGAATGTAGGAGGGGTCAGCATTGAGGGGGTTCGCATTTAGCACTGCCTACTGGAATCCCAAAACTAAAAAAGGGCCAGAGGAGAACAGCAGCATTTTTCCTTCCATTCACTTGTAGTCAGCGAGCAATTCCTAGGATCTAGGTCTGATTTCACAATTCTGCACAAGCTCCCCTGCAAATCTCTTCCAATCCACAGTAATAAATTATTTGTAGGCACCTGATGATTGGATTGAGATCTGAAATGAATATTTACTTTGGTCCATGAAGCATGTACAAACTATCTATAAGCAGTAACCTAATCAAAACTACCCATGGATTTGAAGAACTCTGTTTGAACAGAACAATCACAAGATCTGTAAGCATATTCAAGTTTTTCTGCCTCTCATTTCAGTACAGACAGTCAAACTGAAGAAAGATCTGTAAATGCTTGTCCTTTTTGTATTAGGTCAGAGATAGAATTTTGCTCCAGTGAAGGGCACTGCTACCGTGACATAAAACTGTGTGACATAAAGTAAATTAATACAGCAAGAGAGTCCAAATGTCCATGAAAAATACGTTCACCTACCTTGCCTGTCTTTCCAACCTTTTCTTTGTTTCTCTGATTTGTTGCACTCCTTCCTATGATCTGCTTTGGTCACTCTCAATATGAAAAACTCATTACAGCAGATTTTTTTCAAATTGATGCCAGCTGATTTAATTTCAGGAAGAAACAGAACCTTGTTAAGGCTGGTTAATTCTTGCAGCTTTTCTGATTTGAGCTTCAGACACTAATGTACCAGAAGTATTTAACAGTAAAAAGATTTAGTATTAGGAGCATGAATTTGAAACCAACACAGTTAATTTATGTGAAGCCTACAGCAACTTTGTGATCATGAATATTTGCACAGTTAACAAACCCAGAGTTTTCATCAGCCAGACAGACACAGGACAGGTCACCCAGCCGCTGTGGCTGGTTTGTTTGCAATTTGTCTTGTGAATTTGGAATTCGTGCCACAACCCTCAGTAATCACTTCAGTGATAACTTCTGGGACAAGTTGTTCATCAGATGCCATCCTCAAGCCACATAAGAAGCTTCAATCTTTTAGTCAAAAAGCAATTTTGTTCTTCACTTTGTTCCTAAGGGCTGGGTTCTGCACGAAGTTCTTGACTAAGAATAGCTCACCCTGCCCGTCCAACCCATGGGCTGGGGCAGTGCTGTGAGCGGCCCCATACAACCATCCCCACACAGCTCTGCCACTCACTCGCTGACCCCAGGCACTCCCTGCTATTCCACACATGCAGTGCTGTTATCCCATATCCCTGCACACATATTGGGCAAATTCATCTTTTTTTTTTTTTTTTTTTAAATGTCACAGATATCCTCCCTGTTATTTAGATGGAGAATAACAGACACACACTGATGTGGATGTAGCTGTCTGTATCGCTTCTAAATATCTCAGCAGCACCCCTTCGGGTCATGCATACACCAGTCCTTACAAATTTTTTTTTTTTTTCTTTTTGAGTGCAACATGAATTTGGGTGTCATCAAGCTACAGTGAGGTCCCCTTGCATTCAGAAAAGCCAGATTAAATATGGCTGCATGAGCCAGCGCTGATAGGTAGGTGTGATGCCAGTTTCTGTGCTACAAGTAACTAGGTAACGTGCCCGCCCCGCATGGAAGTTACCCATACCGCCCAGAGCTGCTAGTGCTGGCTTTAGGGTGAGATCCAGGTTTAGCTCCTCTTAGAACTGGATCCAAGCTTGCATTTCATATCAAAGCATGTAATCCTATCACAATTCTAGCTACCTGGGACAAATAAGTATAATCTTACCAGTAAAAAACATAATCAATTAATTAATTTAGCGGACCGTTGTTTCACCTTCATAGGAAATACCCATCTTACGACTGTGTTAGTAGAGGCTCCTGATCATTCTGCAAGGTTGCAGTGTAGACTGTGGGGCTTAGAAAACCAATCTCCAGTCAAAGGGTCCCATCACCCATTTAACATTTAACAAGAAAAAGACATTTGTCAGTCATACCTACTGAAAGTTATGCAGCCAAACTTGCCCCTTCTAGATACACGAAGTGAATGCTGTATTAACAGCTCAACATATCTTCAGGTATCTTTAATCTCTTTCCTTGCACTCAGTTCTTTTCTAGGGCAGTCAGCTCAAGTCAGACTCACCTCACTGGCCCAGCATAGAAAAAAAAATCCAAATCTTCACTGTTGACCTTATTGTTCTATAGACTGTCGATTCCAAGTCATCAAGTTTCAGAAGTTCAGAGGGATCAAGCTCTGGAAAAGAAAAGCAGAAAGAAGGAAATTAACCAATAGACAGGATGAAGACACTACTTCAACTGACTGACAAATGGCACTTGATTTTGCGTCATATGGTTAAATAGTAATGAAAAGAATTTCTCTAACCTCTTTCAGGCAGCCAGCAGTCTGCAGCACATTGGGCTGCTCCCACGGCCTGCAGAGAAGAGGGCTATGTGAGCAAGGGCCACACAAGACAAGTGGCTCCCTCCAGAGCTCCAAATGGACCTGCAGCCCATGCTTCTCCCCATGGGAACAAGCTCAATTTACGCTCTGGTCTAAAGAGAAAATGAGAGGCACCACCAGAACCAGAGCCAGGGGGGATGGGTAACGGGGCAAGTAAGAAGCCTACCAACCCTGTTCAGGCTGCTCCTGGGAAGAACAACAGTGACAGCAGATGGCAGTGCCCAGGAAACGGCTGAGGCTGTGGGGCAGCACTATTCAGCACTATTTGACTGCTGGTAGGCAGTGGCAAAGGGAAGGCAATGGGGGCAGCTGCAGCCCACGGAGCTGGGATGAGGCCACCTGGGATAGACTCTGTCCTTATCTCCCAAACCTAAATAGCCCTCCTTACAGGGGCAGGTGCCCAACAATTCGTTCCAGCTCCGGTGCAGGGCCGAGGGAGCTGTTCTGAAAATTCAAAACAAAGAAGAAAAATAACATGTTTGGCTAGAAGAAGGAATTTGCAAAATTTCATAAACACATCATGGGGATTTATTTAAATACTCTTTCCAAACTTGCATAACAAGGAAGTAGATGCAGATAATTTTTATGCATCTCACCAACACTACAAACAAGACCCATTTTTCAATCACGGTATTGAAAATATGTCTCCTCCCTTGAGTTACATGTAGTCAAGATTGTCACACGGGGATTTTTTTAAAAAAAATTCCATAAGCTGGGAATATTTAAGATAACTTTCAGAAGGTCTTTCTCTACATTTCACTGTTTTAAGTCTCCTTTCATAATTATGTTTAATGCAATCTCTGCAAAACAAATAAGATCACTCATTTCCCACAGACGTTCTACTGCAATGAGCTCAAAGACAGTGGAAAGACAGTGGCAGAGATAAGCAGCTGAGAGTGGACAGCCATGTCCTCCAGCCAAGCAAACCCCAGAAAGTCAGACAGTGTTTTTCATTGGTCCTTTACAGTTCCTCATTCAGAGCTGTCATGTTTCTCAACTCACAGAAAGAAAAGTCTATTGGAGGACATCTAGCAGAGGTCTCTCCCTCTCTCTAGCAGCCCTCTGCTATGCACATGAGCCACAGCTTAATGCAGACACATACACCTCTACCAGGTTTTCCTTAAAGTATCTGCTTTTCAGTGACTCGGCTTTTCTTGACGTTGTTATACTTTTGAAATGAAACTTGAGATTCCGCCTTTCATTCAAATGGGGATGGTAATTCCCTAGGAAATTATTTCTTATTCTTAAGGAATGTTTGCATTTTCACAAGAGCCAAAGAAACTAAATGTCTACGCTATATGTCTAAGTTACATGTAATTTAACAAGGGTTAGATTAAGAACAGAAATAATTTGGAAAAGTATCTGTTTATGTTTTTTTATTCAATTATTCCCTTCTACTATTTGTAATAAATATTTAAATATTGCACACAGCAAGATAAGTGAAACATCAACACTGCAACATGGCACTGATTCAGGATGCACCACTGGATATTAGACTTGTCAGGCCTTTAGGACGCAAGCTAGTCAGTGAACATCAAGTACATTTTTTGATGAACTATTTGCAAATTAGATGTATTCCAAATGTTTGCTCATTTAATTAGAACATAAAAGATGATTTCTTTGACTGGACCTTGCTTCTGACCCTTCTTGCTTCTGTGTGGTTTGTATGGTTCTTGGCTAATGAGATATAGGATACGCACTAAACATTTACACATTAAAGGCATCCCTCATTCAGCATGAAGGTGTTGATACATCAAGGATACCTCAAACATGCTGAGATTCCAGCAACTTGTCAGACAAATTAGCACCTTACCAATCGGGGGTAAAATTGAGTTTCACATTTCTCCCTGGTGGGAAGAAAAAAAAATCAAAAATCACTGTAGTTTAATACTTTCTTTGTAAATATGAACACAAAAGGCCTTATCACCTCTGTAGTGTAAATTATAGCCCTCACTGACTACATGATTTTTAATTCATTGGTTTTAAGTGATTCCAGGCAGTTTACAGCAAATCTATTGTGTCATTCCTCTCTTAGGGCAGACACTTCTATTAAGTCTATTTCCTTTACAAATGTTTAAACTCTACATCTATATGTATCAAAACGGAAGGAAATCAAAGTCTTAAATTTGTATGCTCCATTATCGTTAACTACCAGGGGCTTTTAACCCAAACTCTGAGGATTATGTGGATTTAAGGGACTGTACAGCAATGAAACTATGATGGTTTAATTTTTTTTCAGCTGACTAGCGCTGGAAACTAGTGCCTAAAGATTCAGATTGCTGGCACCCTGTGTGAGACATTCAGAGGACCAGGAAGACCTACCGCTGGGTAATCCAGCCTAATGAAGTATCCCGATAGACTGAGAGTAAGGGTAAAGTCAGCCATAGGTGCTCTACACGCTACAGCAGGAACCGATGACCATCCAGCGCCTCTAAATCACCAAGCATTACACAGCATGGACTGAGGAAACCGCAACACGTGCTGCTGCCTACACAAGATTTGAGAAGAGGAGGTTACTACCATAAACCTTAAAGATGGGAATTATTTATGCATCCAACAGCTTTCTGCAACTTACGTAGCCGAAACATTTACCTCACCATGAACACATCACAAAAAACACACATGTTCCAAAATTGTGGTCAGCAAATGAAATCAACCTGTAACCTATGCAGGAGGAGGCCTGAGCTTTCTACAGAGATCAGGCTTGTACCCATCGGTCATTTCCTTGCTTTCCACTTGCCAACTTCCTCATTCTCACTAGTCTCAAATTCATATTTTTTTTAAACATAGAAAAGAACTAAGTAGAGTATCTACCCGGTTGCAGCTGCTTGAAACTCTTTCAAAAATTTAGTAATTATCATCATGCTAATGGCTTTTGCCATCAGCCTCTCTCCCTTTATCATTAAACCCTAGCATCCAAACAAAACATACATCCCTCCCTGTTCCACAGGGAGCGTGACTATGATTCTACAGCCTTAACTTCACCTTAACTCCTGATGTCCTGTACGCGGGCACCTTCGTTCAGAGATTTCAAGAACATACACTTTAGCATATTAAATCTGTAACAGAATAGATTGGAAACAGTGTTACCAGAAGCAGCTCTTCAATTCTAGGGATGCTAATTCCTTTCTCCAGACGTATTTTTCAGAGTTCTCAATACAACAAAGCGAGCAGGGATGTTCGTGCCCAGCAGCCACAACAGGGCAGACTAGGGACAGAGCTGCTGAAGCAGAGACACGGGATTGAGCACTGACTGCCTGGGCCTTACACTGTAAACCAGATTCATATACCGAGAACTTCATTTAGAAATCTGGAGAAAACTGAAGATTAATTTTGCTCATAGTATATATTTGCACGGAACTTCAGAGCACGGCCCTACTCAGTAACATACACTGCGTACTTTAAAACACTTGCACACTTTTTCGCCTTAAGGTTAACAATATCCCAAAGAAAAAGATATCACATTTTTAAATGCTTAAGAGAGAAAGAAATATTGGCTCCCATGCATAGAGTGACATGATTTATAAATATGCAGTTAAAAACAACTGATTTACAGACAAGATCATGAATCTGTAGCTAAGCGTTTTAGCATTTGACTAAAACAATAATGGCCAGCACTAATTACATGTAGTCTGTTGCACGGCTACTGGAATCAAATAGTAAAGAGGATCACAGTTCCTTATTAGTTAGGACCACCTAGGGTGATGGAAAGCCTGAATGATCAAAGAGAAGACATTTTTATGCTGCCAATGTTGATATACTCTTGAGCCTTCCAGCACAATTTAAGATCTGGTATGAACGCTCAACACACTAACTACTGAACAGGGCAATGCACGTGATGTTAGACTACGCAAGTTTTTGTCTGCTTGAAAAAGAAGTGAATCGTATTCAGTATTGTTTGCCTATTGTACTGCAGAATAGTTCTCCATTATAACCAGAGTGGAATGACTTACTTTTACCTTCTTGAATCAAAACTAAACTAGCTTTTGTTCCTAACACCATATCATGAGAGATCCCATCACTGCTATCCAGTGATCCCTGGATAGATAGTGCAAAAAAAACAGACATTATTTCTTTGTAGAAATCAAAGTAATCCAGAGTGATTACTTATTGTTTGTAACTTGGTCATCAAGACCCATGGACTTGTTTCTGTCTTGGCTGAATAGCTGAAATGTTTGGAAGAGAATAATTTAATGTTTCTGCTGTATTGTTGGTCATACCTAGACTCATACATAGCACAGTCTTTCCTTCAAATTCTTTTGTGAACAAAAGGCTATTTCCATAAACGTATGTAAATACTAACAAAAACACAAACATGACTGAAACAAGCTCTGCTTTGGAACTGAAACAAATCTGAAAAGTAGAGATGCTCTTGCAGAATTCAAGGGACTACAATTACTAAGAGATATTTTCATTTTTTATGAACTTTGTTTATTGTTCAGTCCCCTGCCTTCAAGAGGTCATGACTTTTGATGCTGTAATTCATCAAAGTCTACTCTGTGTTATAAAGAAAAACCACATGGTTGAAGTGAAAGAGGTTGAAAAGAAATCAGTGTTAAAAAACATGAACATTCATTTTAAATTCTATTCTAACAAAATATCATCTATCATTAAAAAGCTATCATTAAATCACGGTGGGAACCTAAGAGAGCTTTCATTTAATGTAACAACGAGACATAAGGAGACAGCACAGTGCTTCCAATAAGAGCAAAGAGTACAGCAGTTAACCTTGTTGCTGCAACGGAGGTGTGGGAGGAAGAAAGATGGCATAACTGGCAGAAGAAATACCGATTTCGTCCTTGTATAATTACCCCACACACACCGAGAATGGCTGCATACCTTACGCTCTGCTTTGATGCATTTATTATGTGTGCTTATGGTCCAACAACAGATGCATTTCAGACACTGAGGTACCCTCCATTCAAACCATTTTAGCATTTATCTCTGAAAGCTCTTCAGAACACTCTTGACCTGAACACCTCTAAATTCTTCAAAATCAACTCTGAACCAACCCCATGTTTAAGGTTCAGATCTCATTAGTTTTGGCTAGGAATGCTCTCTAATTACTAAGTGAGTTTTCTCAAGTTGCACTTGAGAAATTCATCTTTTTTTATACGCTGTAAAGTATTCATAAAAAGCTAAAAACTGTGGGAAAATTAGCATTGATGGATGTTTTCTTACCCTCCATCAGGAAATGATGTACTTGAAACTCATTACAGATCTTCATAGAAACTCTGCTGAATGTGCCTTGGGCTTTGTGCTGATCAGCACACACTGAGGTTACTGCATAATTCATCTCTCTTGTGTCACATTTAATGTATAACATGTATTTCCTGTTAATTATGAAAATAAAGATGCGTACTTTCTTTTAGAAACATAATCATTAAATTACTACAGAAATTAAGAAACACAGAGTTGTGTTTTACTTATTTTACACGGAACTTCTAAGTCAGTGCCACCTTTGGCTCTGAGAACTCACAAAATGCACCTAGCCGCTCCTGCACACATCAGGCATAGCCTCTCCACTGCAGTCTCACAGGGATAGGTGAGTTGGATCCCCGACATCCTTATGGCCATCAGGGCTACTCTCCTAAACGGAGCGCGGATTGTTACGGGGCCCCTTAACTTTCTTTCTTACTGTGAGTTTTGAATGCTTTTATGTCTCCGAACAGGGATGTCAATGAAACATTGAGCACCCTGTATCTCATTTTCCTCATTCAAGGCTGAAGATTATTCAGTAATATTCTACTTCACTTCACCTATCCATCTTTATAAGTCCATTCAGCCTCCCTTAACAAAAGGATGAAGAAACAAAAATCCTATCTTAGCATCATAGCCACACCAGTATATATTACGAAGTCAGATCGTCTGCCATCCTAAAAGGTAGTGAAGTGTTAGAGCAAGAGAAAGAAAGCAATACCGTGAACTTGAAAAGTCACCATTCTTATCTGGAATAATGAGGGGGAAGGAGGAGGCTCAGCTGTACTCCCTGGTACATTCAGTTCCCATATTTCATAAATACACTCATTATTCTCAATTGGAGAAAGAATCCTATGCTGGGATTATTTGCTCTGTGGCTGGTGAGGGAACTGGATTGATATTACTTTCATAGTTAACGGCAGCATCAGGTCAATTTTGGGTTTTTAGAGGTTTTTACTAACTACCGAGGCAAGGTTGAGTCAGATCCAATAGGTGTAGTAGATACAGTCTAATCGTGATATTATATTGCCTCTCCTGGAATACACTGAAGTATCACAACACGCAGTTACCTACATCACCATCTGCATTTTCTCATCATCGGTATGAGTATCACTTTGGTAAATGCAAACACATGTAGACTGAAGCTTACCTCAGATGCTGTGTCTCTCTAAGTCTTGTTAAATGGTGCCCTAGGAAACCACGTATTATCCCTCACTGCTGAGGTGGCCCCATAGCTCTCCCAGTTTCAAAACTTTCTGAGATAGGTGAGATATCATTTTTACTCTTGGCCACATGGAAATCTTGGTTCATAACTGCTAAGTTTAGGAAAGTTGACTGGCTGCCTAGAGCAATGTAAAGTTGTGTATCACCAACAGTGTGAACGATCCCTGGAGAAACAAGTGAATTTGGATAGAGACATTAGTCGAGGTGCTTGGAAATCAGAATAAATTTCTGTTTCCCCAGCTGTGCAAAGGCACCACCATGTCAGAACATAACTTTTATCACTCCAAAACCAAAAACGTCTCTTAAAAATCACTGGTATGAGCTATCACTCCTTCCTTTATGGATAACTGAAGAATGCACCTTCTAAACATGATGAAGTAGAATACGTAACCCGTAGTTGAATAATGTAAGCAAACACGTAACAAACTATAAAAAAAAATCATGGAATCTTCTTTCATGAAATGCAAGGATTTTACTGTCATCTGACAGTAAATACTTTTCCCATTATTTCAGCATTTCACCTCAGGGCAAATTTGTCATGTTTTTTCAAGGTATTGAACCTTTTGTGTATCTTAAATGAGATTTAAGAAATAATTAGTTGTATATTTTTACCTCTAGCTCTGTTTTGCAGCGCATTACCTTGGCACAGCCCATTTCGTTATTACACACTACACTTATTATACAATACTTGCATAAAGCTTTTTTTTGCCATTAAAGAGATTTGATTTCTTTTAGCACTTTTCATCTGTAGTTAGTCGGCTTACAACATTAGAAAAAAAGCTATACAATAATTAAGACGTATTCCAAGCTAGAAGTCCATCTGTTCTAAATGTTAATCATTTTTCCTTCCAAGCTTAAAACCTTGCACTGTTCTATTTTTTATCCTCAGGTTTCTTTCACTGTTCAATGGAGTAAACAGAGGGACTGATATTTTTTAAAATATACCTGCATTGATCATTTATCCTTTGAAGTACTCTATCTTATTTGCCAGGATATTTTAGATTAGAGCTGAATTACTGACAGAAAGCCTTGACATAACATTTGGGACCACAAAGAAATGTTACCATGTTAAACTATATCATATTATTTTCAGCTCATCTCATGAAATAGTGGGATTTTTGCAGTTTTAATCCAAGAGATTCAGAAATTTGACAAATCAAATTAAATTAGATCAAAATATGCTCCTCCTTACTTCTGCTGAAGAAAGACTCCACCAATACCTAAATTTCAGAGGAAAACAAAGTCTCCCCTCTCCGTAGAAACAGGCAGCTCTTCCTGCCCCAGACTTTTAAATTTAAGAATTGCTGGCCTACGTTGCTCTAAAAGTTACATATATATTGTAAATCTAAATGCTTGAGGAAGTTTTAAATACAAATTAGTAGAAATGGTTCTCAAAATAGTATTTCTTCAACACCATCCAAAATCTCTGTGCACTTAGTGTGATTGAAGACAGACAAACCCAAGAGATCTATCCGGACCCCAGACAGCAGCAGGCAAAAATGCTCCATTTTCCTAAGAATCCTTACTTTTTTTTTTTTGCTCCATTTTAAACTTCGTATTAACAATGATTACTGAAATGAACAAAACACACAATCTGATTCTGAACCCATCCAAGGTTTACCTTCAGTCTTTTCGTGGGAACGAAGGTCCAAAAGAATAATGGTGCTGGGTCAGACCGCAGGGGTAGACAGTTTACCGTCCCGGACCCAGAGCTGACCAGCAGTTGATCACCATGGAAATATCTATGAAAAGGCCACATCTTTGGTCAGTTGAACTAAGAATCCAAACTATCCCAGCTACCAAAAACAGCTGACAATCATTTACTTCACCTAACCAGAGAGCACTATTAAGACCCTTCATGCAAGTTTTCTGCTCAATTTATTTGACAGATTTTTCTAAAAGAAGCATTTCCTCTGTCACTATCATGAAAAAAAATTTGCCAAATTTTCTTGACTCATCATACAGCACTTCTCCTTAATATGCATATTGGCTTCCATACATTAGAAAATAGTTGGGCTTCAGTGCGAGTGCTTTGTAGAGTATGCGGTAAGGCAAACCTTCACAGAACCCTAGCAACTCACCTTGAATTTAGAGACTCCTCAAACACAAATCCCACCAGTTAATTTACTTGCTTTGCCTCCGCATTAGGGTTACAATGCCTGTGTGCTTCTCTTTTGAGAATAAGAAAATGACTTGGAGAAAGACCAGAAAAGGCAGCTTTACTAGACATGGGAGTCACTGCCTTGGCAAATGGTCTGTCAGTCAGTCAGAGAAGAATTAAGCAATTCTTTCAGAGTCCTTTACTCAATAGAGACGTACCACCGATTTAGAAGAGTTGGATTAGAGGAATCGCAACTTCAGTATCATAATAAATAACCAGAATCTGATGCCTCTTCTGCCAGAATCGTTCTTCCTCTTGGAACAGCACGTCACTGTGCATCATGGAAATGAAACAGCAGATGTTTCCAAAGATAGAGCAAGACTCACTGTGCTTGTCAGCTGTCTTCCTGGACTGCAGGCAGACATTGTGATTGTAGGCAGAAAGCCACCTCTAAAATACCTGGCAAAATTTGGGAAGAGATCTAAAATTTTAAATAATGAAGATATTCAAAATATTTGTAGCTGATATTTGAAAAGCAAAGAGTGGGAGAGGTAAAAACATTAGTAATATCATTCCTCCAGCGAGTCCGCTCAGCCAAATCCCTGTAAAGAGTCCGGCTGAATGTCTGCAGAAGAATTTGACACTAACTTCCACGGTAGTCATTCAGTGGGTGCTAGCTGATGAAAGATACAGAGCCCTCAGAGTAAGAATCCTGTTGAAAACCTGTGGCAGCTTTTAAAGCAAAACCAGGTAACGGTTTCCAAAAAGGAACAAAGTGTATTGTGAACCTGATACTCCTTTCAATTTATAGTTGATCTTTAATCCATGAACCCACCCACAGAACAATTTCTAGCTGTTTTTCATTGTATATCTTGATGAAACAGAGAAAGCATTTTGCAATACGATGCACTTTCACTGTGTTAGAAATAGCTGTGCAATTTGGAAGTGGTGGATAGAATGTAAGAGCTTGTTGCTTAGGACTATCTGTCTTCAACATATCCTGTATCAGATGATTGTTCGTTTAGTAAGGAGGTTTTCAGAATAAAGATGAACAGAGAATAAATTATTTAAATTAAGGTTGGTGGTGCATTACAGGGAGGAGTAATATTGGAATTACAAAGGGACTGAGCCTCACAAATATCGCTGAAACAAAATTCAAGATTCTTGGGATTTCCAAAAATTTTTGGGTCTTTTTGGCTCTCCAAGTTACTCTTTTTACTAGCTCTTAAGTTACATGAAAATCTCATGATTCCAATTCAAGGAAGGCTGCATTATGAATTTTCAGCAGGACAAGAGCCACCATGGGATATCATTTACTGAACGACAGAGCATATTGAGAAGCAGTCACTATTGGGAACAGACTTCAGAGTGGTCTTGCATAAAGAGTGAAAAGACAAGGCAAACCCAGGGTAACTGTAACTGCAAAATTTCAATTTCTTATTGGCATTGTGTCATTTCTCAGGCAGTGAGAAAATAAAATAATCTACAAAAATAAAATAATCTCTGGGACTCTCAGGATGGCAAAGTTTCACTTAAATATGAAGAAAGCACATGCTACATTGTGAATGACCATAATCTCTTGTCATTTCCAAATACGCTTGCTCAAGTAGCCCCCTTTTACAAACATTAGGTCTATCTCCTCTTCTTTGTAACAGCATTTATTAGATTTTAATTGCTAAATATTAGAAACAGGAAAGGTTTTGTTGTTATTGGTTTTGTTGTCATCATCCCACAATGAAGATTTAGCTTTTATTTAAATGAGATGACCCAATATATTCAGTTCAGTCGCTAGATTGACTGTCACTGAGTTGTCAAATGCCAGTTATGAATAGTATACAGAAGGAGAACAAGTTGACCTTGAACTCACTAAATGTTTTATGAATAGTACCCATTTCCAGAAAAAATATGAATATGTTTTCCAGATTTGCTCTTTTTGCTTTCCTTAGGGCTGTTCTCAGTAACAAATGCCTTTCATCTTACTGAGAGGCTTGTTAAACAGAAGGTTTGGGAAGGGTAGAACAACATTTTAATGATGAATTTAATGCTTGTGGATTGTAAAGGATTGATTATGTTGTAGGCTGAATTCCTGGACTTTGCCAAAGGCTACGGAGAATATCGTAGCAATAATGCTAGCATTGCTTCCTAACACTTGTCAAATTCTGTTTTATTATTTTCCATTATTGGAATGATTTGGTCTCGGTAACTATCCTATCTTCTTAATTAGCACTTTCATTCTTAAATAAAATTAGAGTAGGTAACGCTATTCAAATAGAATAAATGAAAGCAAGCATAGTTTTGAGCTAACTCATACAACCCTACACATTATTTCCAAACTTAGCATGACTTAGCGCCTCCAGCTGGAGCTGGAAACAAACAATTCTCATGCATATGCCAGAGAAGACTGCAGGAAAGTGAGGTGGTTAGTACTATAGGATGCAGGTCACAGGATTCAGGTTGTAACTGACAGAAGCACTCTAAATAGAATTAATTCAAGACACTTGCGCTCAGCACCAGATTTTGATCAAACACTTCAAAAGTAAAAAATAGCAGCTCATTTACTCTGCCATGAAATATATTGGGTCCTTTTCAAATACATTGGTTCCTTTTCAGAAGGTACTTTCAGCTCTTTCAGAATTTGTGGACAAAGTGGTTTCTAGCTAATATATAGTTTTGAATGCTTTTTAGAAAGCCTCTTGCATCATAGAGTTCATAGCAACAGCTTCTGTTACTGCTTTAAGAGCACAATAAGGTTTAATAAGAAGGATATACTTGAGTTCATAGATTGCTTGTTTTCTGCTTTATTTTATTCATCACACTCCCTACCTCCTCTTAGCAAAAAAAAAAAAAAAAGAAGAAAAAAGCAGTGGCCACTATTGATCTCTACCCCAAAGTAGGTCCCCTTGATCTGGATTGAACCTGTCTCTGTCAGTAACAATTTTTCGAGGAGACCGTTCTATTTAAAATGTTTCACAGGGCATCTAGTTATTTGTTCATTTGTTAGGAATGGTGGAAGAGACTATTATAGACAAGCAGCCTCAGCTGGCTGCTGGACATAAGACTAGATCCAGTCATATCACAAAGACAGAATATACTTTCTGCACACTGTGGAAAATAGTTCTCTGATACATCTTGACCCAAGACTTATTAAAAAACTATTATTGATATTAATTGAAATTCAAAACGCCCTTTGGAATTTCACTGCAAACATTTTTTCTCTAATGCTGGTTTTCATGTTATGAACAAGAGGTGAGCGGTATAGGCTGCAGAACAGTATACAGGACAGTCATCAATTCCACACTGCAAGATCAATCTTCCAGCTGAATGTAAAAGGAAATATGTTCTCCTGCAGAGCACAACTCCCGCCATCTGTACCATATGCTAAAGTACATTTGGGAAAAGGACAGAAACTCTCACTATAATCTTTTTTATCTAATACAAACAATCTTTGCAGTTTTTAAAGCACTTCGTCTAAAGGATAGCTTCTGTGTACACAAATAGCAGAAAAGAATGTGAGGTGCAAGTGTAGTCCCGACTGTCCTGTGTCACTTGTAATATCAAGGATCACTAATGTCACTTAGAGAGGCATTCAGAGCGCCCATCCCACATCAGACATGGTGAGAAGAAACCCTAGACTTGTTCCTTTTCTTCTGACACACTTACAAGACAAACACATGCTCCATTAAAAATAACATAGCTCTGCTCTGATATGTTTCCCTCCCATGTGTCCAACTTAAAAATATGCCTCAGTTCACAGTGTTATGCTTATTAAGATATAATATTACTGCTCTGCAATGAGCCACTTCAGAGGACACAGCAGGGAAGCAGAATCCCAATGTGCTGAAGAGGGTGACCCCATCACATCCAGTACCAGAGCAAAGCATTCTCCTCTTGCAACATTCTCTTGTCTTGCATCTGGAGCTTATTCTTTTTTCTTTTTTTCCCCTTTTTTTCTCATTTTATTGTTTTCTTGAGTCATGCTGGTTCCACCTCTGAAAAACTGTAGTGACATAACTGACAATCCCAGCAGTTTCTAGGGGCACTAGAAAGCTGTGTATTACATTTCATTTTCTCTGCACAGATCACTGAGCATCCAGGCTGATTTCAGCACATCTTGTTGAGGAGAGCTTTTAATGTTAATTTGCTACCTTTAAGAACAGTCAGCTGACGGGGCAAGAGCCACCATGTTGCCTTAACTTTAGATATTATTTTGACCTTGCTTTACTCCCACGGTAAAATCTGATCACAGGTTGCAAATGTGCTGTTATTCATACATTAACATTAACAAACAATAAGGCAACCTACATCATAACTGTAAGTGGAGGATGAGGGTATGGAAATGTAGGGTTTTGTTTTCTTCTTTTTTGGTTCATCTATATAAAGGAACTCACATGTGTCACTGATTTTTTTTTTTTTTTTTTTTGCATTGAAAATGATACAGCGAAATCCTGTTATAAATAATACAGAATGCCACCGAACATGTGGGGCCATAACCAAAGCTTGCAGTTGAAACAATAAAAAGATTGACGTGATTAGAAATATGATTCCAGAAGAAGTAGATTGGAAAAGTATCCTGTTTGTATCTTAGTAACAGAGACATTTTACTTGGGTTTGTCGCCTGTTTTTTTTTCCAATGAATATAGCACAGTACATCTGGGCTGGTGGTGAAGGGCTGGCAGTTTTTCCCCAGCAGGTTAGCCAGTCAGTTTCCTCACACTAAAATTACCAGTGAACAGCCTGACCCCTGGGGTTGGATTGCTGTCATGTGGCGGTGCCTCTGAATGTTTCAAATATTTAGCACTTATGCATACATTAGCTCATCTTAATTGTTTTCCGTCAAAACGCCAGCAGAAAAACAATTAGACGAACTTGGTTTTTAAGTATCACAGGTTTTTGTGGCACTTTTAAAAATTTTATGCTTCTGTAAATTAAAGGGTGCATACAAAGCTTCTGCTCTCATAAATAAAATTTATCACAAATTAAGAACATTTATTGACTTTTTATAAACGAAACGTTGCTTTTCTTACTCCCAGCCTAAATTACTATTATCACTTATGGCCTGCACTCAGCCATGATCGTTTATGAAGGAAATCCTCCCTTATGAAACAGAGCAGCTGAAGATTTGGCCCGGGTATTTTTTCACTGCTTACCACAGCCTGCTTCCCGTCTCAAAAGAGCAATGCCTTCATTCTCAGTCTCTGCGTGAGCAACATTTTGAAACAATCATGTTTTCTAAAAACATCTCTTCACTCCATAACCATTGATAACATCATGCAGATCTCACACATGCAGCCCAACATCAACATATTGATGTTTCTTCAAATCAGTACTACAAATTTTTGTCTGCATCAAGTCCCTTTGCCTTGGACATGCACATAAAGTCTTCTGGGTCTGCCCCAGCGAGGATTCACACAAGGAATTTTTACATCAATTCATGTGCTAGGGTAAGTACGTTCACAGTGTAGGGTTGGACAACCCAAGGTCTCATACATATTATATGGTTTTATTCTCTCACTACAGCAAACATCAGCTCAGGCAAAATTAGGAATAGTTCAACTCTGCAAAGTCAATATTCATTCAGGAGACTAGACCACACTAAGAAAGCAAAAAGATATGCCCCTCCCCCAGAATAACAGGGTTGTCTCTTAAGAGCCCAAACCAAAAGAGATCCTTCACCTGCACCCAACCTGCACTACAGCAGTACCCAACAGAGCCACACTGGAGCCTGCCAGCATGTCACCGCATCTACAAAACACTACGTTAGTGTATGCAAGTCCAGCTGACAGACTATTCCAAACTACCAACCTATCAACAAAGGGGGAAAGGAAAGTTTTCAGATAAGATTTAAGAACAGAAATTAAAAAGAGCCAATGCTTTCTTGAAGTAAGAAGGAACAAGAAAAGAGAAGAGGCTGTGACTTGGATGGCACCAATGCTGTTGGCAGACAAGAGAGCTGGAAAACTATGATGAACATGAAAGGGTGGTTCAGTGCTGTGTTTTGTTTTTTAAAGTGCTGAAAGCTGTATTAAAAATACAACAACAAGAGAGAACAGACGCATCATAATAGTCTCACACTTTGAGAAAATAGCCAGAGCTCTGTAGGCTGACAGAAGAAAGATACTCAAAGTCCAGAGGGGGTTGAATTACATCCATCATGTACAGAAGTAGAAAGGATTCCACTGAAAATCTGAAGAAAGGCAAGGACTAAGTGTAAGAGATGTACATCAGCAGTAACTGGGAGATGCTGCTTTGCAAGCACTCAGGCAAGAAAGGTGCAAAAGCAAACAAACAAGAAGACAACTGAAAAGTCCAAGAATGCAATTTCAGATTACTTTTACTTGTGGAATACGATGGTTAAATAAGACTCGTATGCAAGGAGTACTTAGGCCTTCTCTCTTTTATCAGAAGGACCACATTGCTTTATAATCATATAAAAATGCTGTATTTGAATGAAACGTATTAAGGGGATGGAAAAGTCGTTTTTACAGGATATTTGTACATCTAGTCAAACATTTTCTCTGGAAAGTCTGCAAGTTCCACAAAAGGCCCTAAACATTCTGTTGTCTTTAAACGATCACAAATAGTCAGCAGATTTGATCCAAAGGTAACTTTTTCAAAGCTCTCTAAACACCAGCAGACTTTTTGCCCTAACCTTTATTTCCTTTTTGTCCAGAAATATAGGTAGATGATTGGTCCAAACTTAATTTGATTAGTAAAGATGCCAGGATTTACGTTTTCTCATAAATAGACATCTAATATTGTGTTTAAACATGACTAACATTTGTTTTATGAAAATCACAGAATCACCAAGGTTGGAAAAGACCAAGAAGATCATCCAGTCCAACCGCTCACCTATCACCAGTATTTCCCACTAAACCACGTCCCTCAGTACAACATCTAAACGTTCCTTCAACCCCTCCAGGGTCTGTGACTCTACCACCTCTCTGGGCAGCCCATTCCAGTGCCTGAGCACTAAAAAAAAAAAAAAAAAAAATCTGGTTTCATAAAGGATTAAGTTGTCCCTAAAGTGTATACAAACACATTAGCAGATGTGTGTTCCTCCTTTTATTTGAGTGATAAAAAAGCTTTGTACCAGATACCCATCATATGGACATACGAAGACCTGAAAGTCTGGAACCTCTCTCCTCGCTTTTAGGTGAATCATTCCAACTTTTAGTTGTTCTTAATTTACTTGTGTCTAGAAAAGTTGAAAAATATAAAATATATGAAGTTTAAGCAAAGTCTGGAGAATTGGAGGGAAAATGAAAGGCAGAGGATATGGAAAAATGTTATTTTCTACTTGTCACTGGTAAAAGTCCTGATAAGGTGGATGTTTGTTTACATTCCTCAGACATGCCCTGTGTCTAACACCGTGAGTCTTCAGTAAACACAAGCAGTGATACGACAGGCACCTATTCAGCTTTCTAATTATGTAAGTACAAATACTTACAATCTGTTTTTTAGCAATTTCAACCAGTAGAAATGAGTCTGATAAGAAAGGGAAAAGGTGATTTTTTACATGGTAATTCCCTCAGGAGCAGGGAAGCAGAATTAAGCAAGAAATGTTTGTGATTGTAAAGGCAAACTGGATGCCGTTTTGAAAGAAATCTATAAAAAGAAGTGACGAATAGAGATGGAAGTTATTTTTTTTTTCCTCAGAGCAATTAAAACTTTGGGTTTTCGGGTTTTTTTTTTTTTGTCTGTTTGCTTATCTGTCACACAAATCTTTCACAGACAGTAAAATACCTTCACAAACATTCTGTTTTCATATAATTGAAATAAATGCATGAGGCAGCTACTAGGTCAGATCCAGTAGTGGATAAAGAACATTTTCTAGTCAAAAATGAGGAGAAATGAAACCAGTATCTTGGTGTGCCCTCTTCCTTATTGTACTGATGGTTCCTTGGCACACTGATATACATGCACCCACAGCTCCCTACCCCAGTTGGCCCACAATGGCTGCCTTGACACAAAGATTCACTTGGCAGATGTTTACTTGCATCACCTTCAGGACCCCAGTGAGTTACCTTGACTGAAAGTCAAGCCAAAAAGATTCAGTGTTTGCCCCCTTCGGGTCCTGTTCTGTCTCCTCAGCAGCAAACTACTCCACTCAGATCAAAAATCAATTTAGTTGCAAGGTCATATGGAAATACCTCACAGCAGAAAAACCTCAACTCTCTGTCTTAGTGGAAGTATTTGGATTAAGCAGGCAATTGACCACCTAAAAGCTCTGGCCATACTTCACATGCGAAGAACTTCATGTCCGTCTCCTATAAAGACAGTGCAATCAAACTCAGGACAGTCTCTGCTGGCACTCCAGCTGTTTTTTTTCTCACTGTGTTTGCTACAGCTCACTAGTAAATTATGTCAATTTGTACTAGATAACCACTGAATAACAACCTTCCCTTGTGTACGGACAAAGCAGTTCATATGATGTTAGAAGGGGGAAAAAAAGAGTTCTGTTTTTTGAGGTTTTTACCATTTGTGTTGCTTGTCTTGTTTGGAAGGTTGGTTTACTGGCGGGGGGTTCTTCCTTCTCCCCACATCCCTATTGGTCAGTTGCCTTATTTCTTTATTTTCCAGATAATTTATGAATAACTGTGAGGACTTGTGATGCTTCTCAGTTGTGATGATTTGTCATAGCAATCACATAATGTAACACAGGCAAAGATTTAATTGTATTCTAACTGGAGGCCTCGTAGCCTCAAAAATATAAAGCTGAAGAGATCGTTTCACTTGCAAGTGTGGCCCTGTGATGAGCTATCATCAGGGGGAAGGTCCACCAGATGGGAGACATAAAACAGAAATGTTTTTTTTTTATTTCTGCAATCAATCCAAAGTGAGCTGGCAATCCTGCATGAAGAACTTTACACGGAACTTTTTCACAGAGATTAGAGACTTTTTCTTGGGACATACCACCTGGGAATTTGTGATCATTGTTCCTACCACAGTTGTATAACTTCAACATCCCACAGAGCTGACACTTTGACACTAACAACTGTGCGGGGAGTAAAACAGATTTACAAGTGGCAGTGACCTTTTCATCAAGGGAAGTAAAGTAGACTTGAATCCACCGTACCCCCGACTCACAGTCCTGACAACATCATTCAACATACAGTAGGAGAAGCACTTCAGCAAGTTTATGAAAGTGACATTGACACAGCACAGTACATTAAATTGATCCCAACAACATGCCATGAGTTTTAAGTAGCATCTCTTTTTTTTTTTTTTCAGTGAGATTATACATGTTTGCTGCTTAAATACTCTAGTGTTATCTGTTACTCAGGGATGACAATTGAAATGCAGTGGTATCAGCACCTTTTTAGTTATGAACACATACATATTTTGACCATCCTTCTTACAGTAGAAAATTTTTAGAAAAGAATAGAAACAATCTATAATAGAATGTTCCTACCATCATTTCTTACCTTAGAACCCCATACTTCTGTGCTGCATGCACAGCCCTGATTCTATCTTGAGTCTTGTTACCCTAGCAACTAATAGCCAAGCTGGCTTCAAAAAAATAGAGGTGGCCTCCCTGATTTTTAAAGAAAATTGACTACCTTAAACCCAGTGAATGCCTGTTTTAATTGCACTGTTCATGGTTGTGAATCTCTCTCAGCATTTTTTCAGAGATAACAGCAATTTAATTCAGCTCTGCCGTTTGCTACATGGAAGTAGTAAAGCAAAACTTCTCCTGCTGGAAACTTCAAGCGTAGATGATTTATTTTTAGGCATCTAAAAGCCAAAAATTAGGTCTGCATTTTCTCATTCAAACTCTTTGCAATTTCTTTATGATATAACGGCTATTATTTCAAGCTTCTATGAGAAGAACAGTTTACTTAGAAGCATTATACAACTACAACTTATAAGGGTACTCTATATTCAGAAGAAAGAAAATTGTTGCACGAATTTATGGTAAAGCAAATTTTCCCTATCGATCAAGCCCTAGAGGGGCATTAACAACACTTAAGGGAACAAACTGTAGAAGATGGCATAACTGACATGTATAAAAGAGTCAACAAGAGAGCTGAGAAGTGCTAGTAGGAAATGGAACACTTTAACATTACATCCCAGTCATACCAAGGTCCATTGGCCCTGTACTCATTCCAGATAATTAATTTACAACACATTAAACCTCTGTGTGAAGAAGGAAGTTATGCATCAGTTGTGTAGGAATGAAAAGTGTTATTGATTTAAGATTTCTACTGTGTCCTGCAGTGACAGAAAGAAAGAATCTAGTTGTGTTTTAAAGACAAAAAAACCTTTTCTGAAGGACACATTTGCTAAATAAGTGCACTTTACACTACATTTAACTGAAGTATTGTTGACATCCTAAAATAAACACTGTTAAGAAAGAAACCCTCAGCATAATTAGGAGATCGTGGCATGACTGGATAGTATTGGCATTCGCTCTAGGAATCAAATGCTTGGAGGTGATAATGCTCTCTTTTACAGTAACAGTTTAAAATAGAAAAACACATTGACAAGTATTATTTAATGAATAAAATATGAGTGAACCAATGCCATTAATACACTACAATATCTAACAAGAGTCAAGCCCATTTTCCTCATGGAAGCACTGTACACGTAACATGTGAGAGAAGGAGATAGTTGCAGACTAGCAAAGTGTTAAGGCATGAACATCATGGCCAGTTCTATTTATACAGTCTTTTTCTATAATTAAATGACAATTTTCACATCATAACTCAGAAAATTCAAATTTAAAGGTTGGTTAGCACTTCTCACTGCAGTTCAGCTTCTCACGACCATGGGACAATAAGAATGCCTGCCTCGTACTACTCACAGCTTTCAGCAAATATCTACTTTCAAGATCATTTAAGACTTGCAGTGGTTAGAAAGAGATTTCAGTCTGCCCACATGCAATACACTCCCAATCTAAGAATATTCCATTTCAAGCAAGCAGTAACAACAGAGAAAACATAGAGGCGTCCGTAATTGAACTCAGGCTGAACTACATTGATCTCGCAATAGAGAGGGAAGTGTTAACATTCTGGTAAAGTTAGATCGTGTTTGGGATTTGGTACAAAATACCCAGAAAGAGGCTATGAAAGATCTAGAATGAAGCCTGGAATCCTGCAAAGAAGGGAAATTACTCTAGCTGAATTGGAACCAATATAGGAACACTGCAAAGGAAACATTACAATACAGTCAAAGTACCACTAGACTCATAGCAAAGAGCAAAGAATCTGTGCTATAAAAGCAGGAGAGTGCACAAATCCTACAACTGAACTTACAGATTGAGGAAGGTAATCTGAACCAGGAAGATCCCTAGCGCGTAGAAGATTTAAGAATTGCCATTTACAATTCTCCGCAAGAGTTTGTGTGCGCTTGCAAGTATACACAGTATGAGCAAAGTGGATGACAGCAACACTGTCAGATCCAAGACCCCTTTGGAGATGTCCAGCACAAAGTCTCAGGATGTAAAGCGAAAGCAACGAGCAGACAAAAAAAAATACAATAGCAGCAACAGAGATACCAGTGCTGCAAGAAAGAGTGCACACATTAGGAAGGAAGCAACTCAAGAAAGAAGAAATTAATTTTAAAAAAAGTTTTGTTTTTTTTTTTTCCCCAAGTTTTAAGCGTGGCTATTTATGAACATCTCCAAGAAACGTGTGGTGGTTTCTCTCCATGCTACAGTCAAAAATGAAGTCAAGTGCATTATTCATCATGGATACTAATGAAAAATTTAATGTCAGTGCTCTCCAAGAGTGAAGGGAGCCTTTGGCCTCAGTCTACATCTGTGAAAAGTTATGCATCTTATTTATGGAAAGCTTATGTTAACTGTAGCTGGCTGTAAACTACTTACTGCCATTCCCAATAGGAATCTGATAAGCACCCTTATATTACTGCCTCCTGAAACCGCATAGACTGTTTCTTAACTAAGAATGCTTACTTTACAAAACAAATACAAACCTAAGTAGAATTTGTTGCCTGCACATGCACACACTGGAGCCTTTGATACAGGCACTGTATACAGACTAAAGGACACATTTCTATCCGACATCTACCTGACGTTTAACCATTTTGGCTTTCAAACAAGGACTACAAATAACAGGAATACCAGGGCATTAGCCTAGGTTGGTGCACTCTTGACTTTCCTGTGAAAACCCCGTATACAGATCCTCCAGTTAGGCCTAAGGGCACTTGTAAGTCCATTTTTGTAAGGGACGATGACCACAGATTCACAAAACATCACGTGTGACTAGCAAGCGGTAAGTTGCAGCTTTTGCTTGTTTTGACAGAGCCTTTCCACAAGGAACTGTACCTTTCTCTAATCTTAAACTCACTTTGTCCAGTCACTGTGAGTGAAACAATTACAGCAATCAAAAACAAGAGTTGGCAGCTCCCTGGTGGGAAAAATGATCTGTACCACGCACAGCTGTACATACACCAATAAGATGGAAAGACTTGGTCAGTCATAGGAACAGAAAGAACAATCCCTGTGAAATACCCCTGCATTTTCTTAAAAATCTCATTTTCAGTAAAACTGGTGCAGGCTAAAGGGGAAAAAAGATTCCATTTTACAGCAACTACTGTTCCAGTCATGACTCTAACTCAACAACACAGGAAACTTACCTCCAGAAGTCTTGCCAGCCCAACACAGCGATTTCTCAAGTAGGTGAAGTCATCATGCGTCCTGCAGTGCATACATGGAGACTTCCACATCAGTTTTCTTTTTTACCAACCGAATTATTGTTCACCCTGAGTGGAGATGATTCATTATTTAAGAGATTTTGATTTCAGTTTGATATTTTGCTTAAATCACTCATTTTTCTTTTTAAAAGTTAAAATATTTGGCATTAGAACATGAAAAATAGCAGTCAACAATAATTATCATTTTGTAAGAGAATTCAAGTAAAATTTAAAATCCCTTGCATCCCTCTTTAAAACTGTAATGAAATGAGCACTTTATTTTCTTCTCACTCTTTAATAAAAATACCTTATATCTTTCGAAGTCTCATCAGTCCGTATAAATTCACTACCATATGGACTTCATTAAGTATCTGTACTGGTATTTCAGTATTTCCCCGGAACTAACTTTAGTATTGCTTTTTGGAAAAACACACTTATACATAACTCTTCTTTCTCTCTCATTCTACAGTGAAAAAAATATGAAAAATGAAAAGAGCATTCTTATTTCAGGTTATAGGTTCAAATGTACCAATCTTAACTATCAGCAGCTCTAACAGATAAAATGGACAAAGGACAGTAAGAAAAGCAAAACAGAGTGATTTCCTGTGGGGATGTGTTGCTCTCGTCACTGCTACTACCACCAGAAGAAGAGCACAGGCTTCCTTATACATCGCCCACCTGACAACACTGCTTCCCCAATCTGTATCAGAGCTGCATGTCACATAATAGCTTGTTCAATTATGAGAAAGTGTTAATAAGTAACCTGGGTGCGTTCACCCTTCACTAAATTATAATCAAGAGTTGATTCTAGGTTTTATGTTTGTTTTTCTCTCATGACATGCCAGACAAAGATTGCATATTTAATACAACTTTATGGATAATTACACCGCTATGCTATTCCTGTTACCACACTTAAAGAATTGTTCCTCTTTTCCTTAACTAGTAAGTCAAGATATGGTCTCAAAATATTTAATTATTTAAAGTACTTTTTTCCAGTAACGTGGTACTGTCAGCCTAATAAGAATTCAGTGATTTCCTTGGCAAACGCAGCAGTGTGTCAAAGAAGGTAATCGATCTGCAACACCCAGACACAAATTGCCTACCTGCTGTTAGGGCACGTGTTAGCTCCCTCATGCTTGCACAACTTTGCTCACTGTATGCTGTGGCAACCATTGCACATCTCACAGCATAAGCTTCCACCACACCAAGATGACTCATATCAGCCAGACAATTGCACATGCCCTCTAGGAAGAAAAGTCCAGTAAAGAAACCTGGTCCAGCGAAATAGAGAGAGAGACTCAAACTGTTAATCAGGTAAGACAGTACAACTACGGAAAAACATCTACGTGAGGTTAAATCATGGTTGAGAACAGTCTAAAAATGAAAGTTTTAATTTCAGTTAAATATAACGTTTTATTTTTGCTTATTCCTTAAGGTTTTTTTTCCCTCCACTTTTTACCAAGAACAAAAAATACCTACGCTACAATGTTAGCATTTTTATGGGATTAAATTTCAGCTTTACTATCCTTTAATGAGCGTTTCTTGTCACGCTCCTTGTCATGGATCGTGAGAATCTGACTGATCAGACTAGAGCTAGGTACATTACTGGTGTGCAGCTGTATCTATCCTGATACGCATTTATATGTAAATTGTGTATCTTTGACTGAGTACCTGTTACATGAATCAGCGTATCACAGAAGTACATAAAGGATAGGATTACTTTTATATTCCTAGCAATAAGCATCTTGCTGTCCCTTCAAAAAAAACACTTTTCTGATAGAGTTTTGTGTATAGTAACTGCAGCAAACTTTCAAACCAAACTACATCAAGAATGTAACGTGAAGGTAGATAGAGTATTGGTTTCTTTTTTCTTTTCTTTTTTTTTTTTAAACTATTCACCCATACTTACCATGTCCCTCTCTAGAATCCATGGATCATTATTCTTTGTAGCTCTTTTTTCTTCAGTGTATGATTGTGGGATGAAGTCCACATTCTGAAATTACACACAAATACGTTATAAAAAATAGAGAGTTTGAAATCAATTCTAATGTTAAATGCAAAGGACATTCTGGGCTCATTAAGTAAAAATATCTCATTTAATGAGCAGGAAAGCACTGGAGCACACTGAACCCTGACACAAAGCAAATTATTTAAGTGATAAATTATATTTTATGGGGAATGTAAAAGTTAATAATACTCAGGGGTAAGGTAATAAATGCAGAGGTGTAACTAACTTCATTGACTGCTTTACTTACAAACATGCCATATGTGCCTGGCTACTTGAAATAGTAATAAAAAGAATTGGCAAACTCATAGAACGAAAGGTTCATGTGGAGACCTTTGTAGCATACTCTCTTCCAGTAGTCAATCTGTGTTTTACTCTTTTCAAACTCATTATTCTCCTCCCTCTCTCACTTTAGGATATATACCTCCGGTCTTTGCTTTTCACTTTCTGTCAAATATTTGATCTTACATTCATTAAAACTGAAACCTCCTTATCTACCGGAGAGGCTAATAAAATGAGTGCTCATTTACCTGAAATGATGCCCTAGAAGTGACCTGAAACTTTACTTGGTTCTCTTCAATCTATGCTGAAAGAAAACAGGGGATCAACTGTTAATCTTCTGCCTTTCCAGTACACAGAAGTTCAGCGGATGAATCCCCTAGTATTGTTCAGTGAGATCAGTGCAGCAGATGAAGTCAGTAAGGATACACATGCATATGTCTGTACATTAGAATAAGAGTTGCTAGTATGAATGTAATTATCAGTTAAAACTTTTTCACTATATTTTTAATTGTGTAAAAGTATATATCAAGTAGAAGACAACCAAGGAAGTGTATCAAAGTTATTTCCTACTACTATTTCCTTAATCTTAGAAATGGAATTTGCATTATTATCTTTATATTTTTTCCAACTTAATTTATATATTTACATTTTCAGACCAACAGCTAGTGTTTTATTCTCATTGATACATCTGGGAAGCGAGTATGAAGCCAACACACTGGATTCGTACAGTTTGTATATGGATAGGGTAGTCATTCACACAGGACGAGTATGAGGTCTGCCAAAACCTTCAACAGACTTGTCATACGGAAGCAATCAAATTCATCACAAAAAGGATTAATTTCACATACTGCATCCAAGATAACCTCTATCCCTGATTCTTCATTAAACTCTAATAAGCAACAATGAAGCTGATATATATTTCTTTGAAGATGAGACATGCTTTTGACAGATAATGTAACTAGAGATATAGAGACATAATACGTTTATGAGGAGCTACTTGTAAATTGGCCACTCTGTACGATGCTTTGACAAGAAATAGTGGTAAAAGATGCATCCAGCCAGATTATATACTTTCAAGTATGTGTTTGACCAACGTATTCATTCTAAATACTCAGGTAACTTAATGTTATACAGTCCTTGAATCTGAACCAGGAGATTCAGACTTAGCCAGCGTGTTTTAAACAAAGCTGAAATTTTTGACTGCTGGATTCTGCATATGGGATAGGGCAGCCCTGGATGAATGTACAGACCAACCTGGGGACAAGAGGTTGGAGAGCAGCCCCATGGAAAGGGATGTGGGGGTTTTGGCTGATGGCAAGTTAGATATGAACCAGCAGTGTGCCGTGGTAGCTGAAGGGCCGAGCATCCCCTGGGGAGCACCAGGCCCAGCACAGCCACCTGGCAAGCAGAGGGGCTGTCCAACTCTGCAGCCTCACCTCAAGCACAGTGCAGTTTCAGTACCACAGCATGAGAAAGGACATAAAACTATTAGAGAGTATCCAAAGGACAGCTACCAAGATGGTGAAGGCTCTGGAGGAAAAGACCAATGAGTTGCAACTGAGGCCTCTGGGTGTGTTCACAGCCACTGCAACTCCTCAGATGAAGCAGAAGGGCAGAGTTCAGGGCCTGTACAGCAACAGGGCCTGAGAGAATGGCATGGAGCTGTGTCAGGAGGGGGTTAGGGAAAGGTCCTGCCCCAGAGAGCAGTGGGGAATCGAATAGGGTGCCCAGGAATTCAAGGATCATTTGGACAATGCTCTCAGAGTGTTTGGATTTTGGTTGGTCCTGTGCAGAGCAAGGAGCCGGGCTCGACGAGCTTGTGGGTCCATTCCACTCAGGATATTTTATGCTTCTAACTAACCCATTGACTCCAGAAAGCAAGGAATTGCAAGAAAAGCTTTGAACACTGTAAGAATTCTGAGTTGGAAGTGACAGGAATATGAGCATATACAGACATTAACATGTTTTATTGAGGAGTTTAGTAGGTTAAATTAGAGACGTCTGGCATCACTCTATAGCGTTCCTCAGTAGCTATAGTGAGACATGTACAGAAGACTTGGAGTACAATTCAAAATGAGATTGCCATAGAAGTTCAGACCACTAAAGTGGGTAAATACATCAATTCCTATATTCTTGTCAATATAAAAGTGCTAAAATGTATAGAGAGGCCAATATCCTGATCTTCGTGTAATCTTATGGCAAGACCATTTTGTGTTTGAACTGTCTTTCTCCTGGCTTTAAACCACTTTTATGGTCAATAGTCTTTGTACACGGGAAATACTATTCACTAATTCTTAACTTCTGTGTTTTTGTTTTTTAAACATCTTGGGCTACCAAATATCAGATTAAAACATCTTTTTTAAGAATCATAGAAGAAATCCATTCCTGAAAAAGCAAGGTACGCTTGTTATTTACTTAGCAGGTAATTAAATGTTTTTCCAAAGATCCTTTAAGATGCAAATATGGCTTGTCTCTGATATTCACAGAAAAAAATTCATGACAAAACATTCCTTACAGCTGCAACTTTTATATTGCACGTAAAGCAGATTTTGAATTGCAGAGAATTGAGGAAGTTAAGGTACAGAAAATCACCACACTAATTGGCCTTTCTGAGGAAGGATTGTTCCTTTCTGGTTAAGGTGATGGTGTATTGCCACTAGGGATTGTGGTGTATATATATGTATACACACACACGTATAAAGAGAAACAAAAATTCCCTCTTTAAGGCATGAATGAACTGTTGTTTTCTCCGATATTTCTTGAAAATACGTATAAATAAAATTAAAATATTTCACTTCTCTTTGGATAGCTTCAAAAAGATGCTAAGAGTAAAAGGCTTCAAATAGCCAGGAAGATGAGGGAAAGAGGCTCAGCATGTTCTCTATTGAACTTCCCCATGAACTCACACTATACTCAATAATGAAAAACATGTCTTATGAGTCATTTTAACCAGTAGATGCTGCTATCTCTACTTTTCCAAATACTACATTTATGTTTTCAGTTATATGTAGAATAACTAATGTACTGGTGCCAGTCAGATAGTTTATATCACCAAACCCCCACAAGCAAATTTGTTTTACACAGCAGCTGAATGAAAAACATCCTGTAGAGAGTGCAAACGCGAGGGAATGGGAACAGAAAACAGCACTAGCAACATGATTTAAATTAAGTGAACATTAATACCTCCAAGACATTGCCTTATTGCTTCATATATATTTAGTGTGAAAAGCTGTAATTTACATGTAGAATATTCTTAACACCATCTATTAATTGGATATATATAGCTACTCTGTTTAATTGATACTGTAAACAAAAGGCCCATTTGAAAACATATGCTGCAATAATTAAAATGTTATTATGCTGACAGTGCCTTTCTTTGAGGAAATTTTAACATCTGTATTAACTGTGATAAGCATTGATTATCTAAAATGATATAAATATTTGGGGAGCTAATAACAATCAGGTAGGGTTTCAGTGCGTGCTATAGACAGCAAAGATAAATCACAGGAAACTTAGATCAAAGTTGGTTTGTGAATAAGTTTGTTTTTGTACTTAATGACTCAATATAAAACACACACAGAAAACTCTTCAGAGATTTAAAGCACACGGAAATGCCATAAAGAAACATCCCATCCTGTGCAGCATTTCTGTACAATCTCCCCGTGCAGTGTGTAGGATGTCAGCACACAAGAAGGGGAATTAACTCAATCCATCAAGTACTTAGCATGCACTTTTACCAACATCAGACATTTCTTTGAATTATTAGGCTTTTTTATTTTTTCTTTTAAGGCAGAAAGAAAGTATCTAACTCTCGTCCCTTCCTCTTGAGAAGGTTAATTTAATGATGCAATAGGTCAACTGCAATTGAGTTCCCATTCAGACTGGGTCAGCCATATCTTGGTTCTGAGTCAGACATTTATTTTGTCTGAATTACTTTCATTTAACTACACAGACTGCAGTGAGGGTTTACATCACCTGCCTTGGTACTTTATAGGTGCCTTTTCCTCTCCCACTCTAACATCCCTCTCTATATACCCCATCTTTCTTGGTCCTGACACCCATCTTCCCCAAGACTCTGGATTTCTCGAAGAGATGAAGACTTAAGACGGAGTCCTGGTTAAAAAAAAAAAAAGCAAGATGACATCAACCTCAAGGAAGCTGAGGCATTACTGAAAGCAGGATTTGCTTAGTACATTCATTAAAGGGAACGTTTACTGCCACTCTGTATCATTCTTTGCACACAAGACAAAAGCTCATTCCTTTCAGTAAGTGAAAGAGAGCACCAGAAACTGTGGAGACACAGCCATGTGTTGACCTGCAGGAGTAAGGGCTGAGGTCCTGGGACTGATCCTGTCTTCAGGACTCTGTTGCTGCTACTGAAACCAGTATTGGCAACAGAGGTGCCTGGTCATTAGCAGGACTCTAACCCCAGTAATAAAATGGGTGCTTTTTGCTGACAATTACAGGACCAAGTTTTTACCCCAAATGACTGAATGCAAGCATGTACCTCACTTCTTGTGACTGAGAAGCCGTATTGACTACACGGTCCCATAGGACTCCCCGTATTGGCAATCAGGAAAGAAGCACAGTTTATGTAAACCTTTGCCCATGATTCAGGGTTGAGTAAACAAAGACTTTCTATATTTTCCGCAAGCATTCCACTGTTAATACACAGCATGTAGCATTTGTTTCTTATTAAGTTGTATTTTCATTTCTCTGCTCTTGTAATTTAGGTCTTTCTAACACTCTAATTCTTTTAAGCATTGCATTAACTTCCCATCCTATAACCTCTGTACAGCCTTCTTTCTCTGTGATTGCTGTAACAAGTTGTACTATTCCAAAGCACGGGCATTAATTGCATCTCTAGTTATTATCGTGTCCTTGTTTCCTTCAGACTAGCGTTCTCCGATTTTTTTTTTCAAACTGGCTAGAAGGCTAAAAAACATCATCTTCACAAAACACAAAGTAATGTTCTGTAGAGACAACAATAGCTGTTTATTGCGTCTTGCATAAACTACTTTAATTACCTTTCGATTACGGGTGTTATTCAAAAACATTCACTAACAGCTGAGAAGGTCCATGGGCATTTACTGAAATTCTTTGCGACACAGTACTTTGTCTTAGGTTGCAGCAAAGTGTATTAAAATCTTTCTTCAAAAATAGAGTGACTTTTAGCATAAAATTTCAGCTATTCATATAGTAATGAAAATTTTAATACTACAGTGGCATTTGTTATTCTAAATTAAATGAACTTACAGCAGTGTAACTGAACATTATAACTTAGTGCAATAGCAGTGCCACCATCAACAAATTGCTACGTCTAATTCCATATCTATCCTAAGTGCATTTTTGGTCAAAACACACCAAAATCCACAGTTTTATATACACATCATGCTGGCTATGAAGCCTAGTTTGTTTGACAAGCTAAGAAATTCACATTATTTTCTGCAGGCCTGCTAGCTATCATCAGGCTATGGCAGCATAGTAGTACAAATTATATGGGAGGACAGGATACCTAAAAAACATATTTTAAGTGGCTGGTTTCTATGTCTCAAATGCTTCTGCAACAACACTAATAGACTTCCATAGGGCACATGACCAACTGAAAAGATGATTATTGATTATATGTTGCTGAGTACCAGAGAGATTCAGCTGAGTAGGGACCTTACTGGAGGTAACGCCAGAAGGGGGAAAAGGGTCTTGTTAAGCACTGTGTCTTTGGTCTCTTCAAAGATAGCAACTGAGAAGGCAGAAAACTGTAGTAAAATGTAGAGATCCGATACATCCTGGTTTCTTGTGTACCACACAACCCAACTATACAATGAATTCCTCTAAAGCTACTAGAGCAATTAATCAAGATTTGCTTTGCCTTACTATAGCCTCTTCTATGACAGTTTCTTGGCAAACTGTATTTTGAAGGAGCCCTGTATTTATTATGCCTTTATCATAAATAGTGCAGGACGGGTTAATTCTACATTTCAATTACAATAATTATATTTTAAATATGTAAAGGTTGTGGTATCTCACATAGCTTCCCACTACAAAACAAGGAGGTTCTCAGTCTTAAGACTCTATGTCCCTTTAATGAATCTTCTCAACAATGCAGAATGTAATTCCATTTAGATGTTACGGGGAGGTGGAAATTCACATTTAGGTAGATATTTGCCTTTCATTGCCATCTCATACAGTTACTGAGTGCATTGAAAGCTTCACAGGTTTCTCAATATGCTGGAACAACTCTTGTGCGTTTCTGTTATGTTAATGACTGCTGTAATTTGAGACTATGCTTTGTAAGTACTAAAGATGTCTGAATGCATTTGTTTCTAAACAAGAGACAGCCTGTGACAAACACACACTGAATAACAAAAGGAGGCAGAGGGGCTAGGGGACTGGATATGAAAAAAAGGAAGAAAGAAAAAGAAACAAAACAGCACAGCAGACTATCTGAACAACCTTGATACAGGATCTACTATTAGGTCTATATAGGGCTTCAGCTATTCATCCTATTTTGCTTCTTTTGGATGATACTACCTCTGCTGAAGAAAGCAAAGAATTTGGGCAGAAATAATTAGATTTTGTCTGAAAGAAAAAAAAATGAAAGAGTGACTTAACAGGGGTATTATAAAATCTCATGTGTCTCCTCTGTAAAAGAAAGAATTTGTATACAACTATAAATTTTTTATGTTTCTATCAAACATTGATAATAAAGGTTTTAATATTTATAGTTACCCTTGGCCAAACTCTCAGAGTTCCCTCTCCAGTAGGGTACACTCACAGAGGTACTCATTGCCTTTGGGTATCGCTGATTGGGACAGTAAGCACATTATGGATTTCCCTTCGGAATATAGCACTGATACCCAGCTCTTCTTAATCTTCTTAATATTCAGTTTTACGCATTCCTCTGTAATCAGCTTTATCCTGAATTCTAATGAGTTCTTGTTTTACACTGGGAACTGTGTCTTTTAACAATCAATGTTATTAAAATGACCCTTGATAGTGCATGATTCCACAGCGGGGATTTTCAAAGCTATGTACAAAAATGCAGTTCATTACCACTTTAATATATAAGTTTAAAATCAGAACTTCTTTCTGCCTTGTTCAAAGCAATTTTTCCAGCTTTGAACAGTTGCAATACATGACAGCGTATTGCGAGATACTGGCTCTCTCTTCATGGTAGCCAAGAAATTCTGAGCAAAGGAAGAAAATACAGTGCTGGAGCACAGCTATTAGATTTACAGTCACCGGTCTGCATGTAGCCCAAGAACAGATGAATTAAAGGGCTTTGTGATGCGAGGTGTATGGAATGCTCTGTATTGGTTAGATGTTTTAATGTATCATTATAACTTCATGGGAGTTACTTAATGATCTTTTAACTAGCTTTATTGCTTACTGTTTATAAGAACCATCACATTGCTGGCGTAGATAAAATATAGTAGGAAATGAGTTTCATCTCAGTTGCCCTTCTAGTGAACCTGTGAATCTCTGAAGTTTGTTTCCATTGTACAGCAAATATGACCAATACAATTACAAGGAGATTATACATCACTTTGTTGCAAGCATATGAACTGGGCACTAGTTTCCAGTTGGAGCTGAGCTGGGACCAAGGGAAGGTACCTGCTTGCAGTGCCAGCATTCCACTGAATAAAATGCAACATGCAGATCTACAATTAGGCTTGCTTCTTATCAAGAAGGAAAAAAGATGCTGTCTTAAGGGAGATTTAAGCTGAAATCAAGATACAAAAACTGCATTGTAAAATAGAAGGAATAAACAAAAAAAGCAGTGCGTGAAGAAAGTCTTCACTTGTCTTTCAAAGTTCACGGTAGAGGAAATGGATTTTTGTTACTGGCTTTTTTTCTTTTCTTTTTTTTTTTTTTTTTGAAAGACTTAGTAATGAAGATTAACAGTGGCTGTGCAGGTAACTACTCATTAGAAGTTACCAATAAAAAGGCTGTTTAGACTCAGCAGAAAGGTACTTCACATATAAAATGGAGGAGGGTAAATACAGACTTCTGAAAATCAAATAAAGAAGCCTTGAAACTATTTAACCACCCTGCAGTTTCAACTCTAATTTGTTCCGTCCTGAAGCAGAGTTCAAATATTTAAAAAAGTATAATAAAAAACAGAAATCCCAGGCATCTCATATTCAACAGCAGTTTCCTTTCCTCCTAAATGTCATGAAAGGAAAGCCTAAGAAATCAAAAGATTGTTTCAAAAACAAAGGAAAAGAACGCTCACACCAGAAGAACGTGGTGCCTGCTCAGTGTGAAAAACATTTCCCCCTTTGACTTATTTCCATTACTGAGAGTAAATAACTAAATTAATCCCAATGGTAGATTTGAAATAAGCAAGGTAAAAAAGGCAACACTTCACTTGAAAAGAGGACATATCTCTAGACTCACTTCTGTTTAAGTGGAATTTGTGAACTTGCATTGGCATTTAGGTAGAAATTCATTTGTATAGGTGACCATAGGCAGATCTTTACCATCAAATTGTACCACAAAAGCATACTTTGAAATAAAAAAAAAAATTCTCTACAAATAAAACTTCCAGAACAAATCAATATGAGAAGTTTGCCCATGCAGTTTAACTATACTCCCCTTTTAAGGAATATGAATTTGGATGCTGCTACTGTTGATAAAATCTTTTTCCTTTGCCTCACTCAGTGCCCAGGCAGGACACAGCATTGGAAGTGGGCAAGGATTCCACAGCAGAGGAGAGGACTGTTATCATCCAAACACCCATCTCATTGTGTCAGAAAACAAGGGGCACAAGACACAGATGCAAAAGAGCAGGGTAAAAAATGATGTCATACATGATCTGATGATGTCAGTGTCCTAAATTAACAGAATTATGTCACAGACTGATGTCACTGTATTCTACCACACCTTAAAAAGGTTGCTGCTCTGAAAGTAGCCAATTCATCCTACTTCATGGACTTGAAACTCCTTTTTAACTGTAAGACGTCTGAGCCCAGCTCCAAGTCCTTGTCCAAGCACAACCAATATTAGTCTTTCAGCTCTTCATCTAAGAATATCTGTAGTTTCAGAACTCTCTTAACAACTTTTTCTCTAACTATAATTTTACCAAAACAGTTATGGGTTTTACTTCACCTACTAGTTCTAAAAAAAATGAAAATTAAGATGAAATTTCATTGTTGAAGGAATTACACTTACACTAAAGATGATTAGCAGCTCTCTGGAGAAGAGCACGGCTCAGACTAGAAGACAAGCTTATCACATTTCTGGAGGCTCACCTGAAACAATCCCCCCATTATTCCTTCTGCAATGACACTCTGGAAAGGAGAAAGTGAGTGGCTGATATCTTAAACACTAGGATGCTTACAAATCCAGGAATTTGTTACTCAAATTCAAGATTCAATTTATCTTCTTGACATGGACTTCCTAGTTGAAAAAACAGGTATCTTTTTACCATTCAGGAAATTATGAAGGGAAAGATACTTACTGTCACTTTTGACTACTGCAGCGCAGTTGATAAACTGCCAGTATAAAAATTGAGAAGTCTCATCGCCTTGTTGATCAGTATTGGAATCCATGGAAACAGGAAAGAATGCAGAAATAAGCATTTGTTATCCTATGAAAACAGTTGAATTCATTTAGTCCTTCCTAAATGACTGTAAAATACTAAGTAATGTTTTTTTCATTTGCTTATTTCTCAAGGGGCAAAAGTGAGGGCACAGGTAGATTGTACTACAGTAGTAAGTACTTAAATACATTCAATAATCAGTTACAACTCGTGAAGTGAAAAACCTGAGTGAGTTCAAAGGAATAAGTAAGACGTACCCATATGTAATGCTTGTCCCTTTTAAAAAAATCTAAGCTGTTTTAAGCATTCTGATATTGGCAACATACAGAAAAAAGTAAAACATTTCTTAGAAGATTGCTTAGAAGACTGGGTGCAAAAACATAGAATTAAGCAGTTGAACTTTATGAAATTATTTGTGTAAAGAAAAGAGCAAAGATCATTAAAAAAAATCTAGATCTCATCTGAGATTACTGAAAGATTTACTTGAGGCCATATTGCATTTCTTGTTTTCCTGATTAACAAATCATCACTGCACAAAGCAACACAGGTGGTCAGTCCCCTTGAGGCCACATCAAAGGGGCCACCATGAAGCTTCAGATGTTATTCAAAAGCAATCTGAAACTTGTCTCTCGCTATTTGTCCCATCTATTGTACTCCACAGGGTCATCTTTAAAGGAGTGTCTCGTTTACAAAAAAAATCAAAAAACACTCTCATAAAAATGGTTTTGTAACTGTTCTAGGAATGATCCATTTTCAAAATACTTGCATCATAAACTATGTCATGCTAAAACTCTATTTTTATACAAAGCGATGTTTTCAGTCCTTATAAACAAGAAATTGGCCTTCACTAAATAACCATTATATGTCTATAATCACATCTATAACTGATGTCAGTCACGTCCATAAAAAATTCATACAGACCAATAAAAAGAGGAAAATGGATTTCAGAATACCTCACTCTTCTCATAGCTCTTAGAAGAAATCCTGGACTACATTATAGTACAATCAGTTCAAACCAGTTGTTGCAGTCCTAAGATCAGCTCAACACAAAAATTTTATTCCATATATTTTCAAGTTTTATTCTCAAAAATATGTCAGGGCTTTTTTTTTTTTGAGGCGGATTCAGAAACACTGCACGAAGTAATGTTTCAGTCTACATCCTACACTATGGAGAAGGTTTTGTTGTTTTTAGGTTTTCTTTTTTCTTTTTTTTTTTTTAAATGTTAGTACTTTGAAGACTCTATCAACATTGTGCCTTAGTGTATGTGAGTTGCAGGAAAACATCAAAGTCATTAAGTCGACAGTTATTCCATCAATACCAACAGGATGTTTATAAACCATGATTCATGTTGGGTATACCAAGAAGAGAACACATCTCAGTAATAAACAAAACCAACAACATTTTTCAGCTACGGAAAAATGATTAAAGAGTTATGGGCAAGCTGTCATAGGAAGGAAAACCCAACAGGGATTCCCACTTCTAATAGGCAGGAAGCTGACTGCAGCTGACTGACGATTTCTGGGTTTCTAACTTTATGCTGTGTGCAACAAAATGATCTGATAAACCCTTAGGAGAAGGATTTACTGAAACACATAATTTTACATACAGAGTTAGAAAATTCTTTCAGGGAACAATGCATTCATCAAACATGGATTTCATATCTACAAGTGAGGTAGTCAAGTCTTCAATTTCTGAAATAATTTTGTCCTACACTAAATAAGGCATAAACATCCTACAAATGTACTTCTCCAGCAGTCTTAAAGGACAAATCTTTAGAAGTTAACAGCGGATCAGGCAGGTTCCTGCAGAAACGCTTCATGTCTAAATGCGAACTGCAGCTTCTGACTCCCAACAAATATTACATCACTCCTATGCTGCAAAATGCTAGGAATTTTTAACTAAGGGTATGAAAAATGTATGTAACATATCAATGTTTGTGTTCTATACGAAATGATCCTTATGAAATGTTTTCATAACACACGTTGTAAGATTTTATAATTTCCATACTTTTAAAATCTTATTTGATCACAGAGCTTCCTCTTTTTAAGATGTGTCTGCTTCCATCAAGAGACATTTTTAGAAATATTGCTGCAAGCAAAGGGATCATCCCTAAAGAGAAAGTGACTAATTTAAGACTCATATTAGACTGAAGGGTAAATCTGAGTAAAACCAGGTAGTGGAGCAATAGCCTGAAATAATTTAACTTAACCAAAGACTGTGGGTGGTCAATGCTTACAAATGAAACAGCAGAAAAGTGTGTTCTTACAGTATTGCCTGGAGTGCTTAAATTGACCTCTTAGGAGGGTAAACATTGTGTCTATCCAGTTGACTAAGTAGTCAATATCAAATAGAGCAAAGGCTTTTTTTCCAGACTAGGAAAGTAACCCCTCAGTGAGACTAATTAATTTCTCAGAAAGCATCCAGGATATTGATCTGAGATTTGAAAATACTGTTGATGTACAGTAGCCAGTCACACATGAATGAGAACCATCTTTGAGGAAACTTTAAAGGAATGGGACAAGCACTACTATAGGGTCTTTCAGTTAACACATTCAGACAGCTCAACTAGGAAATGGACAATCAGAATTTTGACAAATAGTTTCTACTTCATGATCGCTCAGAAAAAAACATTTTCTACAAACCCTAAACAGATTTTTGAGACATTTACTGAATATTCTAGCATCAGAGCTTCTTCACTTTCTTGCTTTTCACACTGAGAAGCGCAATTTATCAGTTCTGAGTACACAAGTTGGGTTTATCTGATATCACATTTGAAATGTGAATGCTTGTTAGATACAACATCCATATTCATCTTTGCTAACAAAGTCTTTCCCAGGCACTGTCAGGATATATCCTGCCTATAGACACGCATGCAATGAGCATTCATTTAAATCACCAGTGGTAAAAAATTTCTTGCTACATCAAGAAGTACCAATCAGAACTAAACTTTTTGCAGAGTGGATGACTGTTTGCACCAATTACCTGAGGAGGAGACTGTGAAGCCCATGCAAGCATGCAGATGTTTCTTCACACGAGAGTAGTTACTGGGTTTAATGTAGAGTTTAAGATGAGGTTCAACACCAGCATCTATTCAAAAGAGAGGGCAGGCTGAGCTGGCCAGCATCACTTTGTTCTGCACTTGTTCTGCACTAGATCTTCAACAAACACATCACAGTGATTCTAAAAGTCTGGATTGTTTGAGGTAATTGGAAGCTGCAATGAGTCCAGCCCATAGAGGAGTTTTGCTCATAAGATCTCCCCCACAGCATGGAGAGCCCCAAACCTCTATGGAAGATTTTCAAAGCCAAAAAGGAGTGGTTTTAGTCAGGAGACATTGCCCTGTGTTGTGTGGTAAAGGTTTGCAGCAGCACAAAAGGTAAATAAAGAAGTCAAAGATGATGTGGTAACTGGAAATGAAAGGAGGACAGAAGTTAGGGACTTCCTTGCTGCAGGGGTGGATGGGCAAGAGGGGTCAGCCAAGTAGAAGAGACATGAAGAGAGCTGTTTTTGCAGCTGCTGATATTAGGAACGCTTGGCAGTGCATAGGAAACGTACGCACCTCTAAGGGCACAACAAGCCACTTGTTTTCAAGATAAAACATCTAAACAGTTAATTATGAAAACATGGTTAAGGATCAAATGCAGCCTAGAATGGGTTTTTATGTGTTTGAATTTCCTGTTAAATTACAGGGGTTTTTAAAGGAAGTGCTGACGGTCTCTTAACCGTTGCAGTGTGAACAAATGAATAACAATATACATATTCTTCTTGCTAATAAAGCTTTATAGCCTTGAAATTCAGGGCAGATTCAGTCTATCGATACTGGAAGATTTTTGAAATAAAGGCTTCATGGTGCTTTCCTCATTCCATGATGCAAAAAACAAATAGTTCTAGGGTTTTCTTTTAATAGCAGGCTTCTAGAGATACCTTCGATTCTTTTTTTTCCTAATACATGTGTTCTTTACGACAGTATTAAAGACATAAGCACAGTTTCCAATGGATGCAATGATTTCTTCTGGGTTGAGAAGGCACTGGAACAAAATATCAAATTTTTTATTCATTTAACTAGAGTCATTGCTTACATCTCAAGTTCATCTTTTTCTTTGATTTTTACACTACATTTCCCAAAAGGTTTGCCCATTAATATTAACAGATTTATGAATCTCATTATTCTGATTTATGTCTTTTCAATATATTTAAGGCTATGTCAATATTAAGTTATTTGTCCCTTGTGAGCACCTCCTACAGAGTTTGGATTAGAAATATTTTTGAACACATACTGAGAAGTACTGCTTTGGACTCAGAGGTAATATATCCTTACATAACTAAACTGTTTCTTCAATTGTTCAGTTTACCTAGTGAATCTGCTAAAAAAAATACATTCTCCACCAATGGGACAAACCACTTTTTAAGATAATCAAACCGTAACAATTGCTTAAAGAAAATACCGACAGGATGCTGTCAATACACAATACTGAAGGATGTACAGTGTACATGCTCTCCCGCCAACTCTGCAGACTGAAGCCACCCTGCAGCTTTCAGAAGGCCATCCCAGCCACGTCTGGGCCTTTACAATGAGCTGGTTAGCTCAACTCCACATGCCTACACAGCTATCCTACAGCCACTTGAACTCCCAGCGATCTAATCTTTCCCAGTTTTGAAGTGAGAGCAGTCTGCATGGGATGAAGACGACAACTTGACTACCGCCAGGAGCTGTACCCCTTAAGAACACTTGCCAGAATATACAGCTTGCATCTGAAGCAGTTAAACTGTCAGCATAGTGCTCCCCTGTCTGTCTGCATGACAACATGATTTTTATTTATATGAATATATTATATGAGGCTCATTAATTTCAAATACAAATTCCAGCACAGCAAATTAGAACTTGTCCCACCTCTATCAATATTTCTAATTTGTTTACATTTAAGTATTGTATATTGATATATCACTGATTTTCATACAGTCACATGGCAAAGTTATTATGACTTCCCCAATTCTTAAATGGGTCCAAAAGGACAAGGCTACACAAAGAAGCAAAACAAAAAAAGCTCGTTTCTAAAGCAAAGGATCCACGTGTTGGGAGTAGTTTCTTTTCCTTGGCAGATTTGCATAATACTGTAATTGATTACTTTGCTAATTACCATATTTGCTAGTTTCTATTACTGTGTCTATAATAAAGATAGAGCTGGTTTTGAAACACTTTGATATAATTGATATTTATATTATAATTTGGCTGTACAACACTCCTTTTGCCAAACCTCATGTTGGTACTGGAAATGATCAGAAATATATTGAAAGTAATTCTCTATACGATGCCAATCAATGTTTGGGAAAGAAAATCCCTCCACGGACACACACTACTGAGTCTACCAGAAAATGATTAATGCAAATTGCTTATTAGAGCAACGCGAGGACATTGTTTCATCTCTTGTTAGGTGAGCTCTGCTTTCTGCTCTGACCTCCCATCATCTGGGCCTCTCCAACTCCCAGGGATTAGTCCTGATGACAGTTGTTTTTCTTGGTTTTTTTGTTTGTTTTGTTTTTGTTTTTTTTTTAACATAATGAAGGGAATTTCTTCCAGGAATACTTATTTGTTTGATGCTGACACGAAGACAGCGCAAAGGTTTTTCCTAGCAGTGATTTTTCCTAACCGTCTAGTTTAGCTTTTTGCAAGATAAAATATGAAACCAGTTGTTCCTCTGACTCCATGAGCACACAGCAGGCCTGCGGATCCTGATCACAGAAGACATCTGTCTAGCCTGTAGGCGTGTCAGGAGTAAAAATTTTGTCCCTGAGTGTCCACCTATATTCTGATAAACTTGGTGATATTTCTGAAAGTGCTTGTAGAAGAATTATAAATTCCATACTGTTATAAGGCAGAGCTAGAAAGGACCACACTCACTAAATCTATGTTCTGTCATTCACAGAACAGGAGTGTAAATCTCTTATTAAAATAAAAAACAGCCACAATCACTCAGGAAAAGTACCTGCTAATTTCTCAAAGTTCAAATGGATCCTGATTGCATCAGGAAATTCCTAGGGAAGCAAACTCCTTTAACCCATGAAACCTGGACTTCCATGGATCTAGGAGTGCTGAAGGTGTGCTAATCTATGCTCACCTTCCTCTCTCCTGCTTGCCACTAAGGCATCAACAAAGCACAGAGCTCCTTAATAAGTTTTACAGAGTCATAACCCTCTCTCTGTACCTTCTAATTATCAATACAGGCTTGAGGATATCCTTTTTCATATGGGTTATTGTAAAGCACGCTTTCTCTATTTGGAAGAAATCAGCATTGAGCTCATTTAAGAGGAAGCATCTTTTTCACAGTAAAACTTTTACTGAGAAATAACTTGGCCACTAGCATTTCCTATCATTCTGTGGTAATGGTAACATGCTTATTAAAAGGAAATACATCAGACAGAACAGCATGATTTACAAAAAGAATCATTTGTCCTGGACTTACATTCACTCACGTTAGTAAAAGCAAATCTGTACTGAGTTCAGAAATCTTTAACTGGACTTTAAACAATGGTACATGTTACAATGCACACAGAGAAAGTAAGCAATTCCAGTTTAAACACATTTGCCACCACACTGTTGGGTATCTATCGACTGCGGGGCCCTAGACTTTCAAATGAGCTGTGTGCACAGATCCTGGAAGGCCAGAAGATGTCTGCCTCTGAGGGGATTCATGGAATGAAGGAATGAAAAGCAGGTTAGCCCTGCCTTTTTTTTTTTAATTATTTCCTACTTAAATCATGTGGGCTATCCTCCAACTTCCAGTTTGCATCCTGCCTTGTCAGGTGACATCACCTGTCTAGAGGCATCCCTCCACTTCCTCATAGGGCAAAGCCAATCTTATCAGATAAAACGCTCTCAAACCTCCTAAAATTCATTCCTCTCCTCTTTCCTGATATTAAAAGCAGTTATTACTTAAAAGGACAATCCCTGGCAGTTTCTTAATAACCATTCTCCTTTTCATTGCTTTTATTTTAATAAACATTTCCAAGATGTTCAAGGTGGAAGCACAATGAACACTCAAGACTACATTTCCACGTACGCAGCCCTTCAGTCAGCATCCAGCAACTCCCACACCTTGCTCAACTTCAGCAACCACTCTGCTTCTGTTCTAACGTCAAAGTTCTCTGAAGATGCAATAGGGAAGAATCTTGTACACGTTCATTTTATTGTATCATTCATTGCATTTTGAAAACAGCACTTCATAAATGATTATTGTTACCATGTATTATTTACTGTTCTTTCTACAGCAAGATGCAGTCACTACACTGCAGACTCTCACAGAATGAGCAGAACCATATCCTTATACCCAGAACTGTTCAAAGCATTGTTCCTGAGGAGAAGGTGAGTGTCTGCTGAAAGGACTTTGGTGAACAGCAGGAGCAGCAGCCAACTTAAGTCCCTCCTCATTTCTGCAGCACACTGAGAAGGGCAGAGGGGAAGCAACTGCCCTGGGACCATGCTCCAGCACAAAGCAGAAGCAGCCTTGATTTGAGCTTTCCAAAGAAAAGCCACTCCAAAAGACGCCCTCTACCAATGCCAGGTTTCAGTGCAGTGTGGTGGTGCAAGCAAGAAAAGGCAAGCAGAGGAGTCCCAGCCCGTAAAACCACACTGCAAGCTGCTGCTTTTCTTCAGCTGAAATACATCTAATTTGGCTGCTCTGCCTTGTGCTGCTGATCCCAGACAGAGAGGTGGCCATACTAAAGGAGAAAAGCAACAGAGCCAGCCCCTACGAGATGTGCAGAGCTCCTTTCCTTCTGTGCCTGCCTGTTGCTGCCAGAGCCCTTGCTTGGGCTGCACCAAGGAAGATGAGAGTTTCAAGAAGTAAAGAGCAGAGAGAGGCACTCACAGGAACAACAGTGGGAGCCAGGCAAGGGGGGGGGGGGGGGGTAGCAGCCCCACATGCACCTGCCCAGCCTCAGACCTCCAGCTCCAGTGCTGCTGGACCCAGGGAGATGGCACGCCAGGGAGCAGAGCTTGATGGTGGTGGCAGAAGAAAGGAAAGAAACAAAAGACGGTATTCATGCAGGAAGCATAGACTTCTAAAGACCTCCTGAGCAGTGGAAAGCAAATGATATCTAGCAGAAGAACTGGTCAAATTCCTTCACAAATGTAGCAGTAGTTGAAATTCTGCTTTTCGGACACATTAGAAGATTGTCCTATTTAGCATAATAAAATGCTCTGGATGAACATCATCCTGAAATCCTGCCTTGAATAATCCCTACCAAAATCTTCATCTGCAAGCTGGAAAGAATGATGCAGTCCCTGACTCTAGCAACTCACCTAGTCTTATTTTTGTCATTAACACCAGTATTTCCACTAGAAATAATGTGTTTGCTTTTAAAACACACTGCTGCTCCAGAAACACGAAACAGAAATTAGTATTACATGGGCTGAAATCAGGCTATAAAAGGAAGCAATATTTAGTTATACGCAAGAACTCTGAACAATAATTACGAAAAGCCAGACTGGCAGGGTGGTTATCCATATCTGGAGGTCTATTCGCTATTTTTCATTTCCTCTTCAAAAGATTAGTCGGATTATTTGTACCTGGAAATGGCAGCATGAGATACCAACAAACAGAAATTATTTTGGAACGATACAAAGAAAGTCTGCTACCACCCAGGTTCTCCTCAGCAACCCAAGAACAAGGTGCGTCACCCAAGCTATCTGCCAAACTCCTTAGCTGCTAGAGAAACAGAAGTCCTGTGCATCAGAGATTCATCCCATCTATCTTAGTGAGCAAATTACTATAATTCATTGACTGAGAGTGCCTGCCTCTCTATTGACTACAGGAAGCACAGCTGTAGACCGACCACATGCTCAACTTCAGACCGCCCAAATTAGGTGAATCAATTTAGGAGTTTAAAGCACAGTAATTCATCTGTAGGATTAGCAATAAGGAGAAGAGGATCTCCAGAGCAGGCATTCCCTGATATAGGAAAAGCCAACATGAGGCCAGACAAGGAATAGAGTCCACCTAGAAAAGTTAACAAGGGTACAGAATAACCGTACTTAGTTTGATCAGCATTAAACAGTAGAGCATACGGTTTAGATCATGCAAAACCTAGAATAAGAGCAGTAAATGCTTCTCAGCAAGTACCTGATAAAACACTTGCAGTTTCTACCACAGCGGTAAATATCCAATAAAACAAAGTGGAAACCCATCAAAAAGTTTGCCACATCATCAGCCAGAGCAAATCATGCTACTGTTCATATCTCATCATCTTCTCCCTCACTGTGAGGGAGATTAATATTTCCCTTTTCATAAGTCCAGAAAAAAAAAAGTTTGTTTTTAACTTTCTGGTATCAGTGGGGAAACAAAGCCACGATAAAAAGGACAAACAGGAACCCCACACCTGACAACAATGAAGAATCTTGCTTTCAAACATCACACAATTGGCTGACACTTTTTTTTTTTAATGGGCTAGCAGCTGCGTGACTCATTTATGTATGTTTTGCCTGCCTTAGCACTAAGCAGACTGATGTAAATAGGAAATGATGAGGAAAATCAATTCAGGGCAAACACATTTTTTTCAAGGCTGTAACAGGAAGAGATAGGAAGCCCAGGAAGATACTTGATAGATATTCAACTCTGTAGAAAAGAGGAAGCAGCATGCTGAAGCACTAAGCTGGTTATTTTGAGTTGTTGAACGGAAACGGGATACAGCACAGAAAGGATGCAGATAGGATGCATTTTGTTGCGTAGCAACCCAGGGAATAGAAGCTCCCGCATATAACTGGAGACCATCTGCTTGTATGAGAGGGAGAGAAAAAACACGTGTTTGAAAGGGAAAAGGAAAAAAGTGCAACGCTGAAGAAGGAAGTTTAGTACCCTGAACGTGTCCCGGTCAAATCATCCCAGTAAGAATTTAAGAGCTAGAAGAACTTAAGTCATTGTATGCAGCTTCCTTCTACAGTATTTCTGCATTGAGAACGTTCTTACGGAACCAAAGTAAGCTCTGAAATAAATTAGGCTAACTGCCAGTGAAGATAGTGAATTTCAAGATATTGAGTCTGCTTATATTAAAGCAGACTGTGACTTCTTTAATTCCCGCTACAGTATTTCAAGTAAAACTACATTAACTTTCAGCACACCAGCATTTTTTACTTTACTGTACTTTTGCACCTCTTCTCAGAACACCACCCAGCCATCAGAATGCGTGGAAATACTCAGTCTAACTCCAGCTCTCAATGCAACAATTTGTTTATTTTTACTAGTGCAACTTTGTGTACTTAAATAAAAGAACTGTAGGTTGATTTCAGTCCAGTTAGAACCAGGATTTCCTCCAGTGCATTGAATTGATGACAATTTTACAGCAAAGGATTTACTACGTTAAAAAAAAAAGAAGCGCACACTGAAGAAGAGATCTCCATTAATAGACAGGAAAAAGAAAGAACTAAGGAAAAAAAGAAAGAAACTAAAGCCCTGCCAGATGGAGCTACTGCTATCAGCTAATAGTCACAGCTCTGATCCTAAGGCAGCCACTACCCATAACTGTTGAGCACTAATGGAGACTTAAAGGAAAGGGGACAGCACAGCACATGCCAGGAAGAAGCGTCATAGACCTGCATAGTCTGGAATGCTCCAGTCTCCAGCCTTTTGCTGATGCACTCAGCTCCTCTTAGCGCAGACCGTAGGAAGTGCTGGCCTCTACCTCCATGCACAATTGTGGCCACGGGGCACACACTGTCCCCCACATGAGTTTACAGTATACCTACCCTCACAGTTCAAGAAAAAATGCGAAAAGCTGTCCTTGTTTTCCTCATTCCAGTTTTCCTTTCTTTTTCTAACACTTCACTATGAAGATATTTCAGATGGGCTCATAGTCATTTTCAGAGTCATATGCTGTGTAATTGTTGAGGAGCAAACTGTTATAACCACCATGTCAAATTTATGGCCAGTACCATGCTGCACTGAATAGCTTCTAGTAACATTACAGTGCTCCTTTGATTGTATTTTTCCCTATCTGGTAATCATTCAGATGGGACTAGCAGCAGTCTATCACATGACATGAGACATTAGGCTGAGGTCAGGAAGCTCGTGCTATCTTTCTAATCTATCAGATCTCCCAAGCCAGGGTGGTTCCTCACTAAGGTTTGGTCTAGCAGCTCATGCTTTATGTGTTTCTTAATATCTGCATATCCGATCTACTTACATCAAGGCAGATGAAATCATGCTTCAGCACATTGCCCGATTTAAGCACTGGCGCTCATGCCACCAGAGTTAATCTCTGCAGTTGCACAGGCTGATTATTGTATGCAGGTGGCAGCATAAGCATCTCCTTACAAACACACATCAGCACATACAAAATCATAAAACAAAATGAACAGGAAAAAGCTATTATGAGAAATGAGAATGAAAACAAGGACTTACTAAACTTGCACCCAGACACAATGATTTCACTTCAAAAATTGCCTCTGTTGCATATGCACACAGAACCACACAACATGGTAAAAATTAGTTTATTTCAAAAAATTCAATCCTAAAAAAAGGCCCAGAGCTGTTCAACTAGACCACTAGATTTTTAGATTCTTCTAAAGCCCTTGATTTCAATTGCTTTATCACTCAAAGGTAGATGGAAGAAACCTTATGTTTGCAAAGACAGGAGGAATTTTCATCTCCTGTCAGACTTGGAAATGCATCGATCTCCCAAGCAAGCCAAACCCAAATCAACAGTAAGGGACTCTGCTTACGTACAGCCCAGTTACGTGGAGCCAGTCCCCCAGGCCCTAAGTTTCCAGCAGAGAAAAGTAGAGAAGCTGTGGCACGTTCCTATTGCATATTTGAGGTCCCATTTTCACACGAAATTTTTCTCCTGAGCTATTTCTTCCATTCACTTTATTATTGCTTCTGCATTGTCGATTTATAAAGTGCCTTTGTCCCACTGATATGCTGCTGCAGAGCTGGGCTGCCAAATGCAGCCACCCAGGTGTGAAGCTGAAACAGCCAAGAAGAAAGTTATATGGAAACTCTTGCACTGACACAAGAGTAATAAATGCATTTGTGTTAACTTGTCCAAAGAAACGCAGAAAAGAGCTGGCAATACTCTGCCCTGTGAAGTACCTGGGACTCATCCACCTCCAAGACTTTTGTCAGGCAGCATGACATGAGAACTCTCAGAGCCCAGCTGGCAGGGCTACAAGCAAGGAACACCTACATTCAGCAAACTGTTACCCCGCATGCTCCTCCCCAAAGCACACTGGGACTAGAGGAAATAATTATAACCTGATGATGCTCCTCAGGTTCATATTCAGTTAAGATAATCTTTAGTAGAGCCCAGTAATGACTCTTCGTAATGCTTAGCTGCCCTTGGCAGTAAAATACTTCAATACTTCAGTTGTAGTGTGCTAATTACACAACATCAGTACGTATTTTTCCTTCTCTAGAACACCTTCAGACTGTAGGTTATCATAGCATGACAGACGGGAGGAGCAATCCCCTTGTGTAGCAGCATATGCAAATTCTTAACAGCCCTCAGGAAAAACCTTAAGCAGCAGTGACCCATGGCTGGTCAGAATGGGCTCCCCGTACTTGATTTCAGAGCAGCGCATGTTGGCTACAGCTTGAAGAAGAGTACTGGCCCAGATGGAAGATTGGTCCAATCAAGGCTAATAGTTCCTGTGTTAGCTTACTCTCCACAGAATCATTGACAGTGAAGAAAAGCATGCTAGTCCATTTGACTAACTAGACTATCACAGAAGGTATAGAAGGTAGAACATACAGCCAATCTATGATAAATCAGTCTTTGCATGACTTCCCCTACAATGGCCTGATTATGGAGGTAAGGAAGCTGATCACAAACAGAACAAATTAGTCAGTCCAGCAGCAAAGTGCTGGTCCTACAGAAAAAAATAGCCATCTTGGTCAAGGAAGTTCCAGTGCCTGGCACACGTTCCTGAATCTTTTTTGAGAAGCAGTGACATTAATCACAATTATTATCTGATGCACATCTAACACACATGCCCTTTTTCTTTTATGTGAAGAGGTGTGTAAATAAAACATTTTTCTCCCTTAGAGCTCACATAGGATACAGAGACTGCTCAGATGAGCTCTTTTCACCAAGTACCAGTGCTAGGCAGTCCCTATACGACCAGTACCTATGGCTGTACTGATGCTCATTCAGCTCTTCCACAGAGCCCTTCCTACTGTTAAAGCACTGAAAAGAATTCATCCTCTACCTGAATAAAGATCTCGATGCAAGCAAAATACTGAGTTCATGGCAAAACAAGAGTGCCAAGAGGTTCAGCACGAGCTTAGTCATTAAAAAGTAGTCAGTAAAGGTAACACTTCTTATTAGAAACTATATTACAAGATCACTAAAATAATCACTTGTTACCACAAAGTGGTGCCAGATAGTTTAAGCAGAACACATTTCTAGATAAAAGGAGATATTTAACTTACGAGAAAATGTTATGTTTTTTTTAGCGAAGGTGAACATACCAAAAATTCCAGCTGAACAGATGTGAGTCTAATAGTCATGAAAAGGACTGTTAAAATGACAGAGATACAACTTACTCACAAAGACAGTACATAAACACATTTTGAAGAGCTGTCCAAGTTTAAAGAAGGTTGAATTCTGCATATTTTCTCCTCATATTCAGTGATCTCAAAGCCAAGAAAGGCAGCACACGTAATTGTTTTTGTAGTACTAACATGCTAACTGCATGTTTCTGAAATGACTGGTACTTGGAAATTTCGTGATCCTTAGCCAAACATCAGATGGTAGAAGCAAATCCGAACCTTAGCAGAACCTGAGTTACACCATCAGCTCTCGTCTCTCTTACATGAGAGGTAATTAATCCTTAATGTTTCAAATTAACACAGAAAAGTCATTTTTTGCAAGCGTCCTCTTTACTTTGCCCCACCGGGCAATGATTTGACAATTTAATCAGATTAGAGCAAGTCTCCTGACACATTTAACTACAAAGAGATGCTAAAAGAGTACGCATCTCTGCATGCCACAGTCGTCCATCACATTTTTCAAGATGTGGTAGAACATTCCATACATCAATAGATGACAATTTGCAAAATCATTTCTGCCCTTGATTTAATGAGCAGATGCCTTAAATGCTATTATCTGCTCAAAGCACCGTTACATGAAAAACTACAACAAAGTAGCATTCGCAGAGGAAACAATGATCCACAAATTATATTACTTCTCCATGCATGTAAAATAAAAGAACCAGCAGTAAGAGAGTTTGAAATATTTTCTTGCTAATACAAATCGATCTCAGCTACATTCAAATCATTTTAGTTTCTAGTTTCGGTGTGGAGCTTGTTTTTGCTTGTTGTTTGCTTGGTTTGTTGTTTTCTCTTTTGCTAAGCGTTCTCTCATAAGGAACGTCTGAAAAGTTGCATCAGTTAATCCATGAAGGAGCACTGAGTCACATCACAAGCAGAATAAAGTACATACTGCAGGTTTTACTTGTTCTTAACTGAAAACTGAAGCTCTGCTAATAAAAGAGAATTTATTGCATCACAGTATTGGAACTTTGGCATCCCACTCCATGCTTTTGTAAGGCAGAGCCTGAGCTAATTGTCATGAACATTCATTTGATATTTGAGAACAACATTGCATGGACGCCACTGAGAAGCTTCCAGGATCTTTTGCTTCAGCTAAATATTTTTCCATTCTGTTACCCTCTTCATCTGACAAGAAAAACATAAAAACATCTACATTGGACATTTCTCTAACATAACTAGCAGCATAATGGGGGAAAATGCTTCAGCTGTATGGATATTTATTAGAAGAATATAAATAAACTTCCTTATTTATATGTACTCGAATTCATTAAGGCAAGTTGCTTGCCTGCGTTCCACAAACCGCAGTCTTCTGACATCGCTTCCTGTTGTCAAGCATGTTATTCTGGGATATTCTTTGCAAAAATTCCCACCGAGGCAATTCAGTTTCAATGGATAGGTCCTTTTATTGTTTCCAAATTTATTTCCCCCCTCCCCTTCAAGAGATTACTAAGAAATGGCTGTAGTGTCTGTTCTCCTTATATATACATTTATGTGTCAATATGTATATATACAGATGGTGAGATGTATACACTTAAGCACACAATACTGAAATTTATATTAAATGCATTTTCCTATATACAAATACACACACAAACACGGCAAACACTTAGGCATTTTGATTTAGTGTTTGTATTTGCCACAGTCTTGTTAGTACAATTCTCTTTACCTTTTTGCGTGGCTGTAAGAGGAGTGGGCAAAAGAAACAATAGAGCAGCTTAATAATAAGCAAAAACAAATTCCTCGAAGTTAAAATTTGACCCAAAACATTTCAGTTTTGTTCCTGGAAAGGGAGCAGGAGCAGGCCGCAGGTTGCTTTAGAGGTCGTCTTCTACACCTAAAGTTAACGCATATTTAGGTATTATATCCAGTCTAGATTAGAATGCTAGTTCTATGAAAACCTATCAAATATCTGAGAACAAATTCATCTCCTTCATTTAAACTGTCAGTAATGGCTATATCTCCTGTAAAATAACAGGTGACAAAGTTTGCCAGCTGTAATAATTTTAGCATGTTTACTTGCACATTTGGTTTTCAGATTTGGTCTTGATACTAAGTTTGAGCAAATCATTCTCTTTGGGATTGTCCAACTTCCTTCCACCTTCTCAGTGGCCCCTCATGCAGCAGGACATCCTGCATTTTAGGAATTTCAGTTTGTTATCTCAGTAGCTCTGAAAGCATTGTCTGAGTCAGGAGTTTTCTTTTTTGTCTTAAGTGCCTGGTATGCAGTTGGCACCCAACCTTACACACATGTGCATACGCTCAGATTTGTCTTGTTTAAGCTGACATTTGATGTGGATATAGTATGTACGAGTGCTAAACAGGACACTAGTCCGCTGCTTTTCCTAGCAGTAGCACTGCAGGGTCTTTCTCTCCATTTAACACCCATTAATGTGAATGAATTTGTTTCAAGTACTCTGTATTGATATACTCAATGTGTGGAAATATATTTACACATAGGATTTTAATTTCCCACTTTTCCTCTCCCTTGGCAGCTACTGTGACCCTGAGCAATTCTTATTAGTCATCAGTAAGAGAACAGGATTACCTCTAAAGTGACTTGTTACCTTTAAGGCTGGAGAAGTTCTCCAGACCTATCCCAGAGCTCAGAGATCCCCATCACGGTCACTCCATTCATTACTATTATTTCACACTGCTCCTAAGGTATGTATCACAGACTGCCTGCTGGGAGGTTACATGACTTGCATCTCAGTCAGCATTCTCTGTAGTAAAGTCTGTTTGAATATGTCAGTCTGAAATATTTTTCCACAAATATCCCAAGTAGGGTGTTCCCACAGTCCATTTATGCCAAAATGGACTTGGAGCTGGGACTAAAATAAAATAGTAGGCACTCTTGCCAGCAATGCCACTTGTTGTCTTTGAGTATGTTGCTTTAAAATTGTGCATTTTTCATGTTTCATAAAAGCTTTATGTTTGCTCAGTGAGTTTACAGCAACAGAGCTTCCAGGAATAGGTCACTGGATCAGGAACCACACTTGAGTTTTATTTTTGGTAGTGCCATAGGGTCACTGTACTATCTTAAGCAAGTCATTGAAACACTTCACACCCTATTTACACCGGTGTGACATGACCTAGAAACCACATTAACATCAGGACTCTGTATGATAACTATTCCTCTTACACATGACTGAGATTACATACCAAGCAAGAAAAGTTATTTTTCTAGCTTAATTCAGACAAATATTTTCTGACTTGGAATGAAATCACAATTGGTAAAAAACAGTATAGGTTTACAAGTCACATTCCGCAGGTAATAATGGTTAAAGGGTCTTGACCCCAGTTTGAAGCCTGAAATATCAACATTATTTGAAATGAGAAAACAAGCTAAAGGCAGAATTTTGTTAATTAATGAAGTCTATTTTATCTGCTATAGCTATACCCAGAGTACCAATCAAGTTCTGCAAGAGCAGTCTGTTCTTCATAGACACTGGAAAAAAAATGACACTTTTGAATTTAATACAGCAAATGCTTTAAATTAATCCTCTTTCACATCATCGTTTATTACTAGCCAAGATATCATCCGTATCAACACACCTCTGCAACTGTCAGAGACAGCTTCCTTGACTATTGAAAAAAATCTATACCGCTTTCGCAAGTTAGTCTAGATCTCATTTTTTTTATCCAAAGCCCAGATTTTACATTCTATTTCTGCGTTTATTTTGGTAGTAACTGTAGCTCATACTGAAGAACAATAGCTCTATGAATAAGTCTTTGTGCAAGAAATTTTAGCATCAAAAAATGCTCAGCTCTTGTCACTCTTGTAATGAGAATAATAATAATGAGCAATAATATATTAGAAGTTCTGCAGTAGCTGTAGTAATCTGTTTTAGTGTCTTTTCCCTCGTGGAATACTTAGTATGTGTAATGGTGTTGTCAATTACCATAGCTATGCAATTTAGTGAGTAGTTATGTGAGTTGGCCATAAAAACTGGTTTGAAGCTGGTCTCTGCTGCAGGTCTGCTGAGAAATGTTTCCTGCAAAGCAGCGCAGAAAACTATTTGATACAGAAAGTTGTTTTTCTTCATAGAGATCTAGGATGGTTTTAGATCAAAATCAGAGGGCCCATTATTTCATTCAGAAATATCTTACACCTCTGGAAACTGAACAATTTCTGAATAGCTGCTACTACAGAAATTGGCACCTTACCCAACCACAAACCTTCAGACGAAAATGGAGAGAAGTTTATAGGAATGCTATTTGTGCTAACGCACACATCAGTAGAGAGGCAGATTACCTCAACAAAAACAATTAACAGTAAATCAAGAGCAGAATTATCTAACAAATGATATGCCAGGTACACTAACATTACACGGCTCACCACTGCACTAAACCAGCCAGTGAAGGCAGGTTAACAGGACCAACACAATCCAAAGGGTTCACACTTGTGGCTCTGTCTTATGACCACCATACACAGCTCCAGTAAAAAACAGATCTCATTTAAGAGTCCTAGATGCGTTACAAGGCATCAATTACTAATCACAGCAATCAGACAAAAGATTAGAGACAGACTGATGCCCTTTTCTGCATTTAGTTCAAGGCTCTGATGTGACCTTGGCAGTGTTACGCATCATTAACACAGGCTGGGGTTCTACTAGTTCCATTTTTTCTAACAGCCTTTGTATTTTACTTTTTATTTTTTGTTCCTTACAGGTTGTCTTATTTGAGGCATTTAGGGGAACTTCAAAGGTAACAGTACTTAAGTTATCCGATCTCTATTTCCCCATACTACTTTGGGAAAAACGCTGCCATTTTGAATAGTCACATCTTAACATACCGATGATCCATCCAGCAAATCCCTCCATATCCTTAAGAGCGTTGCATTTGTCACATCTGAAGGCAGAGCTGAGAGCCAGCTAACAGAAGGAGGACTGCCAGCATTGGGATTTTTGTTATGTTGTTTCTTCACAGTCCTTTATCTCAGAATCATAGCATTTATTTCCACAGCCCCCAAACTGACATTGTCTTCTTTCAGCATAAACCTCCCTCACATATAAAAAATGAGGGAAAAGAAAATCTGAAATAGGCTGCTCTGAAAGTAACGCCTCCTATTTATTCCTGTGGAAACTACAGCAGGCAAAAAAAGCACGATATCACTGTTTGTGAGAGCACATTCTGAGCTACGGAACACTCTTTTTCAACAGTTACCACCATTAGCTATGCGTTTTATGCAAGCAATGAACAAGCGCCTGTATAGCATATTCATAAAAATCTGCACTAGTACCAATGACCCAAATCCAGACTATACAGTGGGTGTGGTAGGACAGCTCAAGCATGACTGGCAATGTGATCCAAAGTCTTCAGACCGGTAGAGGGCCAGGCATTACTGTAGTATTGCAAGAGGAAAGTTGCCTTCTTCTCTGGCCTGTCTATCGAAGTTTGAGCTTTATGCTTAGTGTCACAACATAGCAGTCAGTCAGTCAGTCAAGGGCTCCAGGAAATCCAGAAGGATCACCCCTTTCCTATCCTGTAAGTCAGTGCACATTGCCTTACTTACTGAGGGCTGCATCTTTAACTTTTTATCTAATGAGGAAATCAGATTTCACCACACCATGGACTGCTGCTTTGACTCTAGCTCATAGTGTTGCCAACTCAGCACCAGAATAACACAATCCAGAAGACTGTCACCTTCAGCCTCGTACTGGTTCAATCATATGGTGTTCTTTCTATTTCTGTGCGAGCATTTGTGGGACGCACTTTTGTGATATTCCAACATTGCCTCTGTCATTTCCAATGCATTGAAGCCAATATTCAGCTTCATACATAGCTTCCTGATTGTTATCTACAAATGAGCTGATCACGACACGCTCCATTTTGTGGTGTAACAGCCGAGAATGACCGTCTAGAACATGGCTTATCTTTCACATCACTGTCACCACTGCTGAAATGTACCAACCACCACTTCACTGCACTCACACCCACTGTTTGATCTCCGTCACCATTCAGCAAGGGCTGATGAATGTCAGTGGGTGCCATTTTTTTTTTTTTTGCCAGCATGGAAGAATTCAGTGACATACCTTTGCTTCATACGCACTTCCATGTCAGACACCATTTTGTCAGACTGCCCCTTTGCTGCCATCTGTCACACAAAAACTAACTACTGACAAGAAGGTTCTGTCTCTCCTGCCATACCACCAACATCCACCTCTGACATCATGGGCCAACAAAATAAAATAAGAGGCATTACTTTCAGAGCAGTCCTCATCTATCTGCAATATAGGCCTGGCTTACTTTGAAAGCTCTTCTTGCAGCCTGCCTCTTGGACTACAGTGCAGGGATACACAGTCTGAGACAACAGGAGGAAATAATAATTCACATGTTAAAAAACAAAGGTTTTGAAAAGGAAGCATGAGGAATTACTGATAGACACTTCTTCAGAGAATCAGGATGCTGTTCCTCTCCTCTGGCCAGACTGACTATACCCTGGGCAAAGGTTTTTAAATCAGTCAGATTACAGCTTTACAGTGTCCAACTTTATATAATCTTACTGAGCATTTGTACCAAAAATATCAGAATTGTGTTGATTTTTAATGAAAACCATCTAGGTTAGGAACACTGGAGCTCAAGAGTTGAAGCAAGCACTAGTACACGAGGACAAGAGTGAGCAAAGCAAACAGAAGGGCATCAGAATAGCCTGTCCACTGGTAGATTCAAGACAAAACACTAGTTTACAAACAGATAAGAGTTTTCATTATGATGCCTGCTCTGCACAATATTGAGGAACATGTAGTTCTCTCAACTTTACATTGTAGTTTTCCTCAAGGATAGAGTTAAGATGGCATTTTATTTAATTTTGTCTGCAAGCTACAGTCTGAACTCCACTGCTTCTGTTGTAATGTCTTGTTTTTAATCTTATCAGGGTAGTCAAGTCATCAGTCCAAACTGTAGTTAAAGGGAACTTGATCCCATCTTCCCCATGCCCACGTGCATTTAGCCTTGATCACTCACCCAGAAGCGTAATTTTCTATAGATCTTGACAGCTTTTGCTGCAATTGCCCTGCTGGTGGCCTTACGTTCTACATTGCCATCAACTGGCAGCATATATGCTCTGGTTCTATTCTTACAGGTTTGCTAGAATAATGTTCTTTATATCAACTAAACTACAAGTGAGAACAGATTCTCTCAAGGACACAGCTCTTGGTTACAATCTGTCTTTGAAAGTGAGCCCAGCTACGCTCCGAACTCTCCTGCATACATCTGCAAAGTCTTCTGGAGGATTGAGACGGTTCTAATATTATCTGTTATATTTACTAGGACACACTCAATAATTAATCCTGTTAGGAAAATGGAAATCACAGTCCTCCCACGTGAAAAGGATTTCAGGGCTCTCTAGCCCAGTCTGCTGCTCAGAGCAGCCTCAGCCCTGAACCCAGACCAGGCTGCTCAGGGCTGGGCCATTTGGGTCTTGAAAATCTTCAAGACAGCAATTGCCCAGCTTCCCCCCAAAACCTGCTCTTCTGCTTTGTTACGCTAACTTTTTGGCTTACATCCCACAATCAATTCATAACTACAGCCTCTGGTTCCCTGCCACACAACTCTGTGAGAGCCTAGCCCAACCTGCTGCAGCTAGGCCCCCACAGCCCTCTCCTCCTGCAGAAGGGAGCCCCAATCCCACCTCACAGGACGCATACCCCAGCCCCCCTCCGAAGCTTGGTAGCCCCTGCTGAACTTATTCCACTTTAATCCATTCTCTCCTGTACTGATCGACCCAGAACTGGATGAAATAACCAGCTGCTAATCAGCGTAGTGATAACAGACATATTCAAAAACAGCCCACAGTCTTTGCTTACAAGCAACAACTTGAGACATCTGTGTATTAATATATACCAACTATGGGCCTGCATTTCTTTTTATTTCTCTTTTTATTTCACTTCTGCAACACTTCTTAAACCTCATAGTTTTATTGCAACAGAGTTTAAGATTTTAACACTTCAGAACTAATGAAGCTGACAAAAAATTAATTGAAATTTCTTAGGCGAAAGTTCCTTGGTGCTTAATGGACAATGGCTCAAATCTCTCTCGTGCTGAAGTTTATGCAGACTTCGATATCAGAGTGAAGGGAGCACAGGCTGAGTGATAACCACTGCCTTTTGGACTTGATTCTATTTTACATCCCTCCACTGTAAGTGACTCTATAAGGTGATGGTCAACAGCAGCCTGGGCCCAATACTGCAATTTTCAAAGCTACCTCTATTCATTGCACCTGGTGGCATCCAGCCTTAATGTACTTGAAATACATACAAATTTAATCAAAACACTTGATCAATGGCTTTAAAAGAAATAGCGGTTTTGTGTTTGACTTGGTTGTAAAAACAGTCACAAATATTCTAAAAGTCCCATAAAAAATACAACTCCACAGCATAAATCAGAGTATGCCTTGCAAAGCAATATCTCTGATGTCTATTATCTATATAAGATTGATTACCCCCAGCTTCATCTAAGTGCCAACCGACGGTGCACCATGCAAGCACATTTGTTTCTAAAAATAGAAGGAAAACTTGGCTAGACAAAGCCTGTCACTTTTGCCTTAATAGAACTTGACATCTGAATCAAGAAAAATATGTTCTTAAAAAAAATGTTAAAAAGGATGTGGTTAGCAAAGTGTATGGCTCCTACCAGACAGAAAAGATTAAAGGCAAATATATTTACTTTTAGAATTTGGTTAATGAGTGGGTGCAAAATAACCACAGTGGTGCCGTGGGCATTAAGTGCTTTCTGTACTAGAGAATGACATGGAGAATTCAGAACTCTTAATAGTTTATCTAGATCTATTTTACAAGTGTCTTTAGGATTAGTACTTTTATTGAGATTTACTAGTGTTAATTTCTTTGCATTGGAAGGAAGGATTATCCACACATTTGGTAACAAAATCCAAATTATTTTTACTCTGGATTATACAGATTTGTACGTACTCTCTCCTTTCACAAACTCTTTATGCCTCCTCAACCTCTGCTATCACTCTCACATGAGCAGACTAAGTTGTGCATTATATTCTGTTAAATTAATAGAGGCTTTGGTGTCCAGTTCTACACTCAAAAATTGAAAATGTTCTAAGCTTTGGTGAGTAAAGATGTCTCCTTCAGTTGCTGTCTACAATTTGCTATTGCCTTACAGTTAATTCAATATCTTGCCACTTTCTAGAATGTAAAACTTCATTCCTGAGGGAATCCTTGAATCAGACAAACGTGCAATACATCTTCACTGAAATGAACACCAACTGCACCTTGTGGACAGAGCAATATCAATATCGGTTAGAGGATCTAGTGTGACATCTCCAGACAAACCTTCCTCAAATCCATTCAAACAATTGCTGAAAACAGCTGTATTTATGGTGAAATACCTTGCAAACATGGAGGTCTTCCATTTTCTTTCCTCCTTGTGCCCTACTTCTCTACTGTAATCTGGATTTATTCCAGTTTTCTTTATCAAGTGATTAAAAAAAAAGCATCAAGTGTGAGGAAAAGAAAAATCTTCCCAGTAGAGAAGGAAAATAGCTCATCAATTCCTTAAAGTAATAATTGTCTATATGCCATTATTTCAGAATTGTCTCCCTGGATTTTCTTCTGTTTTTGTTGGTTTTCCTCCAACTAATTTTTATTTTTACACAAGCTGTTTCAACCAGGTTTGAAAGATGAAAATCTGAACAATAATATGATAGAAAGGGGAACATCATTAAGTGGGAAAGAAAATATATACTATTAGGCATCTGGAGGGATGGGGGAAAAAAGGTTGAATTATTACTTACAAGAAGAGTAAAAGAAAAACTTTTACAGGGGGAGGAGGGAGGACTGTGAAAACCATCTCTTCTGTTCTGGAGCAACATTTTTGCTCTTTTTTTCCATGCTGTCATAGTTTCACGAGTAGCGATCTTCATTGCTGAGCCAGATGGAATCTCTTTTGTTTCAGTGCAGTGTTCCCTGTGAAGAGAGGAGAGCCTCCCCTTGGCTCTGCTGGGCAGGGGACCTCGCTCCCTAGTGGCCCAGTCCCAGGCTCCAAGGAAGAACGAAGACCCAGTTCAAACAAAAGTAAAAGCCGTGCTCATTTCTAGAGTGACATTGATAAAGCTTAAAGATACCAGAAGGAAATCAGAGGAAGGCCACATTTCTATGCTACCTTCACACAAGAAATCTAACATACTTCCCTCTTTGCTGATCTGTAGCAATACGCTGAAGCAGATTTGGAAAAGGGCTCTCATCGATCTCCCGGCTAATCTATTTCTGCCAGAATTTTCTATAATTTGCAAGAAAGTTTCTACATGCAAAGATTAGAGCTTACAACAAAAATATTGTTGGAAGACGCTTGGATAATGGTTTTAATGAGAGCAAAAACAAAGCCCGAATGCGGTAACTGAAAAAAGAAGAAATGAAAGCTATGCTAGAAATCTGACCTCAGTTAACTTACTACCAAAGCCGTTCTTGCTGGCACAAAGTCACAGGTTGAGTTGATTCAGTTTTCCTGTGAATGCAAGTCTGACATGGAAAACAGATTATTTTGTGGTTGTGCCAATTTAAGGAAAACTGTTTTAAATACAATTCAAACATTTCTGAGCATGAGGGCTAAGCTTATTGTGTTTAGTACTATAGCTTAGATCTCCCAATTGGAGAAAAATATATTTAAGAAAAGAAGAAATTGAAGTCCTATAACAAGCATGTCTTAATTGGAATTGGAATAAATGTATTCTATCAGGATAAAGATTAATTTCAAGATATTCTCAGGAAGGAGCAAAATGAAAATGCTGTTATCTAATGACAAACTTGAGGTACTTTCCAGGCTGACTTGGATTTCTCAGAAGAGAGGACCTGCTGGAAAAAAAAAACCACCCTGATCTATTCAAAGCATGTGCCATGAAGCTTCAGTTCTGTCCTTTCAGTTCAGCCTGATTGTCCAGGTAGGTGCTAAGATCTGACAGGACACCTTGATGTAGAAACTAAACCAGAGATGTTGGCACATGGGCCCCAGTCAAAGAAATTACACATTGCCACATAGTCAAGTCTCAGTATTTATGCTTAAAATTAAGCTAAAATTATTTCCTAAATAAAGATACGATTAATACAGCATTATCAGCAGGCAATAAATGGTAGCTCGTGTTATTAATTATATACTATTTCACCTTCTACATGATTTTTATCTTAATGCCTTGTATGATACACTGACAGTTTACAGCACTTAACCAGTTTTTATATATAGAAATACCCTCACAAATTGTACTGAAATAGCTTTAAGCATTCTTAATATAGTGTAACACTGATAATACCTCACAACAGGTGATAGCTGGAATCACAAATGCTTTTCTAAACATGTTAGAATTGGCTTAGCATTGGATGTTCTGGTCTGATAAGAGACTCCTGCACTAAGGCAATCAACTGAAATGAGCAACTGGCATGAAAATTAACGTACAAGAAATTGCATCCCCCAGCTTCCCTTCCATTACACCCTTGCAAACTCTCTCTACATAAACAGATTGAAGTGAAAATTTTCAACTAGGAGATAATGAGCAGCAGGAATTCTTTTCTCAAAAATTAACTCAAAGTATTTTTAATTGTTAAAGATTTGATACTTGAGAACATGGATGAAAAGAACTCATCATTTTTATCTTTTATTTCAAAACACATTCAGCTGCTATGACTAACTTGGTGAACATATCCTTCGCAGCGGATGCAACCTGTGAGCCTCAGCTGGGGCACTGAACTTGTTCTGCTATTTCTTGTTTATAAAACACATACAACTTCACATTTGGGGTAACACAGAATAAATGGTATGGCAAGAAATAAGAGGCTGGAGGTTGTTTCTCATTTAATTAGTGGCAGTTTGGGACTGCTAATTTCAAACAAAAATGGCATACCCTGTGCGAGTCCTGAGACAGTTTCCTGAGAATTTCTACACATGCCACATGCAGTACTAGAAAGCAAATGCCAACACCACCTTGAAAAGATTTATGTTGTTGCTTATTGTTTTCCTCCTTCTTTGAAACTTAGTTTGATTCCAATTTTCTGTACCACTGTACCAGGTATACAGGTTGCTAAGGGCATCTGCAGTAAGATACAGTTTTCAATTCCACTATTTATTCTAAAACTAAAATATATTTTAATCACTGAATTGCACCCCTCATCCCTTATTCTCTGTCTCACAACAGACGCACAGCACACTTACTCTGCATGCTGACAGGTTTTTGGCTGCTTGTAAATCCTGAAAATATTGATCAGTTAAAAATATTCGGATGCTTGCATCCCTTGATTCTGCTTACCACAGCCTTTCTCCCTGGTCAGCGAGCAGAGCACCAGCAATTTTGTTATAATGATAAATGACCCTCATAGACAGGTCACTCTTTTTTACCTAAAGCCACAATTTGCTCCTTCCTTTAGGTCACAACCTGATTTTTCAGGGTGACAGATTTATTACTTTCTTTGTGTGCTAAAAAACAAATCACCAACAATTGCTCAAAATACCGTCCTGTCACAATAACTTTGAGCACTTCCCAATCAGAATGATGCAACACAAGAGGGTTTTTTCCTGTTTTTAAAGCAGCAAAATCACTTGTACATTTAGTCTTGCTGTTGTGAAGACCCATTTGGTCCATTTCATCATACACAGCATGTCCAGGCTCCCCAAAGAATAAGGTACTAAAAGTCTTATTAAAAGCACCATTAAGCCTCTCACAGTAAAGGGTGTTGCTTTTAAAGCGAGGGCTGCAAAAGAAAACTTCAAGCTGTCCTGTGCTCCTGAGGACTGTAGTTTTGAGTGGAATTAGTAAAATATTTGCAAAATATCTGTTTTATGAGCATTTCCAGTACATCCCCGTATCTGAAGCATTAGAGCAACTCAAGTTCTTTGCAAGGAAAAGTTGCAATTTCAACTTCCACGCTTCTCTCCAGGAAGGCTTCTCCCTGATGACTCAGGATGCTGCTCCCAACATCACAAACTAGGATTTATCTTGAACCTGAGTGAAACCCAGATCAGCAGTGTCCAAGATCTTGGTCTTGTCCAAACAGGACACTTGTCATGAATAGGGTAAGAGAAGAGTACTCAAGCATTTACTTTTTGCCCTTACTTCCTTGGATCATAAATACCTCTCAGTAAACACGGTAACAACCATGCATTGGACTAGTACCTAGCAGATCAGCCCAAACCAACTGATGGGACAGGAGAAGCAGGCACATCTCTGCATTATCCAAGGCAGCTTGTAATGATTTGAGTTCTTCCCTTCTGAACCTCTTCATTACTATGCTACCAATAACAGTTGAACTATTTCTCAGAGCTTTGCAACATTTGACCATGTAAGAGTCAACACCTACTTCCTGCACCCCTTTGATGTTCTGCTGATAACTGCTTTGTGAAGAAAAGCACTAAAACACTCAAATATCAACAATTATCAAGATGTTCAAATCATTCCAAAATACATTAATTGACACAGATGAGTACTATAGCGCTGCAGCAGCACTCAGAATCTAAGAGTGTGTTGGAAGCCAACTTAAATATCACCAAGTTCCAGTCCCCTGCTGTGAGGTGGTTGGTGGCAACCAGCCCAGGCTGCTCAGGATCCCATCCAACCTGGCCTTGAACACCTCCAGGAATGGGTCAGCCGCAACCCCTCTGGGCAGCCTGTACCAGCATCTCACCACCCTCCATGAAAGATTTCCACTTAACATCTAATCTAAATCTCCCCTCTTTTAGTTAAAAACCATTTCCCCTTGTCCTATCACCATCAGACTGTGCAAAGGTTCCCTCCTGATTATGAGCTCCCTTCAAGTACTAGAAGGCCACAGTGAGGTCTCCCCAGTCTCTTCTCCAGGCAGAAGAAGCCCAATTCCCTCAACCGTTCTTCATAAGAGAGGTGCTCTAGCCCTCTAGTCACTTTCATGGCCCTCCTCTGGACCCACTCCAGTAACTCCACATCTTTGTGCTGGGGGCCCCAGACCTGGACGCAGTACTCCAGCTGGGGCCTCACAATGGCAGAGCAGACAATCACCTCCCCTGCACTGCAGGCCACCTCTCTTTTGATGCAGCCCAGGGTACTGTTGGCCTTCCAGGCTGCAATAGCAGTCTGCTGGCTCATGTCCAGATTTTCATCCGCAAGGACCCTCAAGTCCTTCTCCACAGGGCTGCTCTCAATGACTTCTCCCAGGCCAGAGATATCTGGGATTGCCCTGCGCAACACCTTGCACTTAGACTTGATGAATGTTATTAGATTCACGTAAGATTCACATAAGCCCTTCTCAAACTTGCCCAGGTCCCTCTGGACAACACCCCTTTTGTCATGTCAACTGCACCTCTCAGCTTAATGTCCTCAAACTTGCAGAGGGTGCACTCAATCCCACTATGTCATTGATCAAGATGTCAAAAAAACACCAGTCCCAAGACAGACACAACTCATGATCAGCCTCCACCTGGACACAGAACCACTAACCACAACCCACTGGCTTCAACCATCTAACCAGATCTTCATCCAACAAATAGTCCAGCCTTCACATCCGTCTCTCTCCAATTTAGAAATAAGGATGCAGTATGGGATCAACCAGTTCAGAGGGGGGCCACCAAGACGATCAGAGGGCTGGAGCACCTCTCCTATGAAGAAAGGTTGAGGGAACTGGGCTTGTTTAGCTTGGAGAAGAGAAGGCTCCGGGGAGACCTCACTGTGGCCTTCCAATACTTGAAAGGAGCATATAAACAGGAGGGGGAACGATTGTTCACGTGGGTAGATGCGATAGGACAAGGGGGAATGGTTTTAAACTGAGACAGGGGAGATTTAGGTTAGATGTTAGGAGGAAATTTATCACTCAGAGGGTGGTGACGCACTGGAACAGGTTGCACAAGGAGGTTGTGGATGCCCATCATTGGAGGCATTCAAGGGCAGGCTGGATGTGGCTCTGGGCAGCCTGGTCTAGTGGTTGGCAACCCTGCGCTCAGCAGGGGGGTTGAAACAAGATGATCTTTGAGGTCCCTTTCAACCCAGGCCATTCTATGATTCTATGATGATTGTATGTCAAAAGCCTTGCAAAATTCCAGGCAGATGACAGCAGTTGCACTTCATTTATCTACCGGTGCTGCCACTCCACTATAGAAAGTCACCAGATTGATCAGGCACAATCTGCCCTTGGTGAAGCTGTGCTGGCTGTCTCAGATCACCTCCTTATCTCACATGTGCCTTTGCATAGCTTCCAGGAGGATCTGTTCCATGATCTTGATCTTCCCAGGCACACTGCTCATGCTCCCCGGCCTGTTGCTCCCCATGTCTTCCTTTCTCCCGTTCCTAAAAATGAGTGATGCTTCCCTTTTTCCAGATACTCAGGGACTTCACCTGACAGCCATTACTTTTAAATACAATGCAGAGTGACTCGGCAGCCACATCAGCCAGTTCCTTCAGGACCCTGGGAAGCACATCATCCAGCCTCATAGACTTGTACACATTTAGCCTCATGAGGTGGTCTCTGACTTGCTCTTCTCTTACACAGGGAAAGATTTTTCCCCCCCCCCAACCCACACCTAGAGGTTCATGGACTTAAGAAAGATGGGGAGCCTGACTGTCAGGGAAGGCTGAGGCAGAGAACTCATTAAATACCTCAGCCTTCACCATGCCTGCCTTAATTAGTTCTCCCTTCTCCTTTATCAGAGGGTGTACACTCTCCTTAGCCTCTTTTCGAAAATGTACCTCTAGAATCCCTTCTTGTTATTTTCACATACCTCATGCAGTTCCATGTGCACCTGGACCGATGGTAACTGCGTATTCTTCCCCAAGCCACCCATCTCTGCTTCCGCTGCCATACACGCCCCTTTTCTCCTTCAAGCAGCAGATCCTTCTTCAGTCATGCCAGTTTCCTACCTCCTCTGCTTGATTTCTTACGCTGAGGGATGGAGGGCTCTTGTGCTCTCAGAAAGGCATCCTCATAATCCTGCCAACTGCGCACTGAACATCTTTGTCCCTAAGGACAGCTTCCCAGGGGATCTCATTCAGTAATTCCTTTAAAAGGCACAATTTCACTCTCCTGAAGTTCAGGGTCCTGACTCTGCCAAGATCATATTCCTTGAGATCACAAACTCAACCAGGGCACAGTCACTACAGCCCAGACTGCTTCCAATCTTAACTTCTTTAATGAGCTCCTCTGCACTGATGAGCACCAGGTCCAGTAATGCTTTTTCTCTGGTCAGTTTGTCCAATACCTGGACCAGAAAGTTATTCAGCACATTACAGGAGACTCCTGGATTGTTTGCAGCTTGCTGTGTTGCTTTCCCAGTAGACATCTGAGTGATTTAAATCCCTCAACAGGATACGAGAGCCTGAAAGCACAAAGCTTCTTGCAATTGAAGCAACAAGGCCTCTTCCACACGCTCCCCTTCATCAGGTGGCCTGCAGTAGACCCTGACCACCAGATGTCCTTTGTTGGTCTGAGTTAGCCTTGCAGCTCTCTCTCTCACACACACACACACACTACTTCCAACTGAATACAAGGTGTTTTCCCAAATAAAGGCAGTCTGGACAGAGTACAACATATTACAGTCTAAACTCCTGAAGACTGTCTACCCAAACTTCATTCTGTACAATTCCAAATCCTAATTAGTTCACTCTGTCATTTCAGCAACATAATTCCCATTGAGCTATTGTCTTCACACTATGCCTGTAATATATCATTAAATACATATACTGTAAACATGTACTTCTGGTTAACACATAGTGTAACAGAACAGTTTTCGATAACCTGCGTACACTACTACACAGTTCATAAGGTAGAAGGTGCAAGAAACATATGCAGTAACTATTTTACTTAGCGACTGTTGCATCCACTGGATGGAGTAACAAAAATGAACACTGGAGCGAATAGCATCACTGAAACATGTAAAGGAGATGCTGCAGGAGGAAGTGATAAGAAAGAGTGAGCACGGAGAAGCTCAGATAAAGTAATCAAGCAAGGCTGCAAAAACATTTCTCAGCGTAACAGACCTTCTGTGTCAATTTTACAAGTACAAATACGCTGAGCTGCATCAAGTCCTGATTTTCAGCGAATCGTTGACATTACGCGCCAGTCTTTAGGATAGTTTTGAATGCATTCCCACACAATTTTTATTACCTGTTTTACACGTGCACGTGGAGGTCGCCAGGCTGTATAAAGATCTGTACTGCGTGTTCAATCACTGAGCTACTTAAAAATGTAGCTGTTTGCATACACAATCTCTTGCCATTCCACAACAGATTTCCATGTTCTTCATCTTTATCCTGCACATAGTTTGCAATAACTACAAGCACCATAACAAGCTGCTTTCAAGGAATTTAGATTATCCTCCCAGACGCAGTTCTGTACATACATACAGCTGCCTCCAGCTGGCAACTCTCCATGTCAGAGGAGCCACATAATGAACTCAAGTTGTTTCTATTTCTCCCTGATGGTTGCAATGAGTTTGTCTTCTCTGAGACGTCTTCAATAAAAGAAATCAGTCCTAAGATGTGCAGGACTTCCACTGACTTCCACATCAGGTCTGCATATATAACAAAAGCATAGGCTCAAGACATCAACATTCAGAAACATCTATCCATCTAGCTAGCTACGCGCACCATACGTACACTTGTTTTACATGAGAACAGCAGTGTTCAGTAGCCTAACGAAGACTACTTATCTTTACTAATGTATAATGAAGACTAAGATCTATTTTGTGTTGCTCAAAGAAATGACTACCTTCTCAAACCCACCCCCTGAAAGAAAAAATGAAGTTGGCGATCATTAGCCAGCTTTATTCTATTTACTGAGATAAGGTTTATAGCTCTGATATGAGAAAATTCTCTCAGGACAGCTCACACTAACCTTTTAGCACAGAAAGTATCGAGATACTGAGAGATGATATCCCATCACGACTGCTGCTGCATAGGGGAGGACTTAACGCAGGATAGACTGAAAGGGTCAAAAGTAACCACTAAATTAGGCTCTGTTGTGTCAGTTTGTTGTCCCTGGGCCTGACAATACACCTCCTGGCAAGCTCTAACAGGGCACCAAGTTAGCACACTGCTTTAACTTAACCTCTTGCCCATATTTATTCAGGTAACTAGCTTTTCCATTTTTCACATCTGAAAAGTGGCAAGAAAGGAGCTGAAATATTAATTTCAGAGTTTTCCTTCCCTTCCTAACAGGCTAACGCAAACATCTGAACAAGTGAACTGAACTGACTTTAGACTAGCAAGTACGCAAGTGTCCCACCTTGAGTCACAAGAAGACCCTGATGACTTGCAGGCTGGTCTGAGCCCACAAAGCTGCAAGCAGACAGTTCAAAAGCTCATCTGCCAGGCCCTCTCATGACTGTAAGCCGGAACATGCCATTAGGCTCAGTGCAAAATAAAAGCCATCCAGTTGTACCAATACAGTGGGAAATGCTACATTTCCTTGCATGGGTGCCAGCCAGCACAGCTGCTAGAACAAAAGTTCACATTCCAAATGAAATCACCGTACTGTGCCCTCAATCTGAACATAGCTGCTTCAGTAGCTGAAGGGATAGACTGAGACAAGGAAAGAAGAGAAGCCACATGACCTCGTCTGCTCCCATAGCTGCTCAGGACTGAACAGAAACCAGCTACTAAACCAGATTAAGTTGATGCAGCGAGGTGTATGGACACACTTCATAAGAGATTTCCCTCAGCTAAACTTGCTTCTTTCCAGTTTCAGGAATAAATTAAACCAACAAGCAGAAAAACTTACTTGTAGCAATCATCTACAACAAATTAAACTGGTAAAAGCCTACGTAAGTGTAAACACCTTGGGAATTACTGTCTTCTGAAGAAACAAGTGCAGAAACCTAGAGGCAAGAACAACGTGTTGGCAGAGCTGCATTTCTGTTTGGTCCCCATTAGCCTACCCTAATGCTTTTGTTTTTTCCTGGTGAGTCTAATTGAGCTCGCTTCCTAGTCAGAGTGGCTTTGTGCCTTTCTTTGGAATTCAGGACACAGGAGGAAGTCACTGCTCTTGGGCTTCTCTCACCAACTTTGCTCACACATCACTACAATGTTGACAATCCTGCCCTGCACTTCCCTTCCTATGACAAAGCTTTCTGTGGTTTCATTAAATGTTTACCAAGTTGTTTACTATCTTCAAATCAAGGCCCAAAGAGCACTACCAAGTTAACGACTCCTGAGATTTGGATGACAAGGCTTTGTCTCAGTTTCCCTGTTTCAACCAAATATCTTAGTGGTCAGACTGGGGTCTGCTCACCCCAGTTTATCCACAGCAGTAAGGACTACTTACACATTTTGCTGCATTCAGCGCAAAATAAGCAATTCTGTGCCTCAGTGACAGCCTTTGCAGTAGCCTCTCAGAACAAAAACCGGCTCCCTCACTTGCCTATGCACAGATCTAATACTTAATTCAGAGTTGCAAAAACACATCAGAACAGCTCCACTGCAGAGTATGAACCAATGACATTTTCACTTAAAAATATCAAGTGCCACTTTTAGCTAAAGCACATCTTTCTGGCACTGTCAGTTTGCAGGCCCCAGGAGGACACACACTGTTCAGTTACACAAGATACCCACGTACGTCCCATACAGACAGAGTGGTGAAATCCCAGCCAGAAGCGATAACCAAATAAAAACAGTAGCCGATTTAGATGCCTGTATGCATAAGATGAGGCGGCTTTATCAGAGAAGACAAAGCTTTTGCCAAGGCATAACCCAGAGCACAACAGTTGAAAAGTTCTGCACTCCTACCCTTTGAAGATCTCAGTCAAAAACCACTGAGGTTGGTCAACTCAGCAGCACAGAACTATTTACTCATGAAGGAACTAATCACACCAGATATTGAACCATCCCACATTCACCACTGGCTTTATGCACACATGGGGCCAGTTACCACACATCAGTAGGCACAGTTGCTTAATCTTGAGATATCATATGTATCAGAAACAAGATTTGCCTTTTAAGTAGCCTAGAATTCAAATAATGCGCACAAAACAGGTTCCTGAAATGCAGCCCAACTAAAACAAGCTAAATCAGACTGCTCTTCCAGTGCCCTGAGAGCCCACCTCCTGACACCAGCTGCTTTCACTCAGGCTCTGCAGCTTTCACCTTTTCCAAGCAACTGAGAACCAGCCTCCCCCTCCCAGCTGACAGCAGCAGACAGCACATTCCTCCTTCTGCATATTCCTCTTCTGCTAGAGCACGCGTACACATCGATAATACAAAAACAGCTCACTGGAATAACTAAAGAATAAGCCACAATATTTATTAATCAAGAAAAACATCTAAGATCCTGCTTTTCCATACACTGAATAACATGTTCAGACATGATGTTAGGTTTCAATCTTAGGTCTTCCAACACCTTCCCATTCTCTACTCAGATCAGTAAGCACTGAAAAAGCTTCACATTGGTTAACCCGCTTCTTAATTCTTACTTCCTTAAATCTTCAGTTCTCATCTCTTGACAAAATCCATTCAAACAGGGTTCTCAAGTTAATGGTTAAACTTGTTGTTTGTAGTACCATTAATATAGGTCAAGCAGCACAATAGTTACAACTGCTGAGAGGGAAGGTACATAAAGACACAGTAAGCAGTTCAGGACCTTATTACAACACGTCTATCAAACGCAGGAGTACAAACAATGTGCCTGATTCATCAGAAAGATAACTTCTGCTGACAGTACACAATGTTCCCTGGAGTCTCTTGCGCATGGCTCAAAAATTAAAATTGGAAATGTAAACTACAGACATTCTTACAAATACGAATACATTTCAGCACAGTGAGCAATTCTATGCAAAACAGCAGATACAGGCAGCAGGATGAATTCAGCTCTCATTTGCATCACTGAGCACCGAAGAAACTCGGTAGCAGCTATGACTTTCTTCAGCATTTTCTCTCATGTAACCAAGGGAAGAATTTGTCCCACCAGGCCCAAGGACACACATTTTTTTCACTGCGGGATGCACATGCATAATGCCTAGAAGAGGGATTACCTTATGCCTTATTCAAGAATATTCAAAAACACCTCTATGCCTCAAAAAGTTAGTACTTCAGGAACACTGACAGTAAGTATTTTTTCAAAGCTAATGGCACCCTAAAGCTTCACCACATGGATCACTTCTGCTCAGTGCCAGTCATTCACTGCCTGCAAGTTCAAATACATAACGTTCCAGTTTGGCTCCTGAGCTCATTAGCCAAGGTTCCCAAGTTCAAGTGAATTCCCAGATATGCTACTGGAGCCAATGCTGAAACAAGTCAGGACTCAGGACTGCAAGAGCCTACTGCATGTGCCACGGGCACCCTTCTCTTTCCAATTACTTGCATCATCACGATGGCACACAGAAGCATGAAACAAGCCTGTAATGTGAAGCACAGCTCTCCCCAATCCCAGACATGACAGTGCTGCCTCTTGTGACCAAGCATTTGGAAAGCACAAATAGCATTTCAAAATTGTTTGTCACTCAAATTGAAATAGCTCTAATAGACTGAGGTGAATGAAATTTAAGTAGAAAGCTTCTTATACATATGATCCACCAATAGTAATTTCCAGGACGACCAGTTCAACTCTTGTGAATCTAGGCTGAAGGGATAATATCAAGCAGAATATTTTCTCACATAGCTAAAACACAGAACTGACACCCCGAAACAGAACGCACAGTAAATTGTAGTGTGTACAAGAGTTGGGATTTTCCAACTGGTAAAAACTGAAGATAGTTTGTCTCACTGATAATTCGCACTTCTGTGTTACTTGTTATCTCTTACTTCAATGTGGTTTATGAACCTTGCACTAGATCTTCAGCAAGCAGGAATCAGCTCAATACTGACTTGAACAAAACTCACTTCAATTACAGAACCTGAAGTGATTAACTGACATTGCATGAGTCTTACAGACAGACTGGACATGTAATGACATCAGCTGACACCGATTTCAAGTATGAATTTTCCCAGAAGATTAGTAGCACTCCCCAAAATCATAATTTGAAACACTGGTCAAAGCTCTCCTAAAGCATTCTAACCGCCTTAAACACAGACAAGCCTGTCTCGCTCTGTGCATTCATTGTTATGCATATCACATTTCTGGCACCTTCCAATAAGTAAATCACATCACAAAACACACTTTTGACACTTCAGATGAACTCCAGTGCATGTTACGTGTAGTACATAACAGTTCAATAGACTACTGTCTTTTCATTGTATTTATATTGGAAAGGCAGCCCATCAAGACAGCTTGGATATGACTGTTCATGTTAAGACAAAAACTGGCACAGTAAAGGAATTTTTATGCATCATCTGGATATTTTTTCCTCCTCTGTATTACCAATCTGTTCTAATGCTTTGTAAGTTGCATTTTCCTTACTAGGATGAGACACGCTGCACTTTAGCACAGATGTACAGGAAATCCCACTACAGTATAGTTCCTCCCTATGAACAGACTACATGTTTTTCTACAGAGACTGCTTATATTAGCACTAACAGCATTGCCTCACACTATTGTTTTCTTGAACATTAATAAAATTTTCATTTAATCCAGGGAAGGAGAAAAATTAAAATTGAGAATCGTCCACAGCGTATGTAGAATAAGAAACATTCAGTCCACAGAACATGATGTAATTGCTTGCAAAAACACATGTGCCTCCTGTCTTCCTCCCAGAATGGATAATTCATGGCATATACAAGCGGTGGGAGCAAGGCAGCTCCCTTAGGTACTCAAGGGATCTCTCCCCGTCATCCAGGAAGCATGAAGTGGAGTGGTTCTCCACTAATGTTCAGATTGCTAAGGTAAGTAAAAGTCTTTGCCTCCTCACCACCACCTCTGTTTCACCCTAAGATGCTATGCGCTGAATTCGGCTAATGACACTTCATCCCATTTAAAATGAGGAAGCAGCCAGGCACTTCAATCCAGCACAAACTAAATTAGCCAAACTAGTTCAATCAGCCCCCTTTTAAAATGGAGTTCCAATTCCAAAAATCTGTGTTACAATTCAGTCAATTCCCCTTCTGTTACTAAGGTTGTTCTGTTTAAACACCATCAGAGTAGATGAAACTAAAGCTGTGACTCTTGGATAAGCATTAAGTCACCTTGTTTCTTCCGAAATGCCAAAAGAAAGAAATCTGCCAATAATGCTTCCGTAACTTAACATCACACTTGCACAGAATTTCTGAAAAATGTTGTGAAAACCATTAAGCCAGGATAAAAACACTAATACATCACATGAAACCTACTTCCTTGCTTGCAAGTCTGTGTCCCCAGTTACGAAGCCGGTGGATGATCCTGGAAACATCTCTTATCGTGAAGAAATGTGGACTATTAGTGGTGCTCAATCTGAAAGCAAGCTTACACTAAACCTACTTGCTATTCTTCCTATAATCTCTAAGTTATGTACTTACTTAACGTTCTTGTCTTCCACAGCATACTTGAAACACGTGATAAACCCTTCACAAAACTGCAAGTAGCCAACTCCCCTTCACAACTCTTCAGGAACCTGGTAGGACAACAGGGCCTACAACAGCTTCAAGCTGAGAAACCAACTCTCAGCTCTCCTGTGCACACAGAAGTCCTGCACAGAAAGCTCGTATTTCACGGAGGTTTCTTTTCAACACTGTAACATATTTTCTAATGATCTCACCTCAAAGATGGCTTGGCAGAATCACAGACAGCTGTGAAAATTCCAAGATGCTTCAATTTTGAGCAGGATGGACATACTGAAGTGGGATCACAACTACTTCTACAGTAATCAAGGTGCTATCAGCAGTTACCTCTCATTAATGAAGCAGTTAGACACACTGACACGGCTGTCTGATCTAAACCTTTTCTCAACCATCTTTTGCAGTAGGATAAGGATTAGCTTCAAATCCCATAAGAATCTTTTTTAAAGCCCCAGAAACAGGGCTCTCTCATTGTTTTTAAGAAACAGAATACGACTTCTGTAAGTGGCAGCCACTGAGTACGTAGTCTCATAGATTGTTCTGCTCAGGGAAAGCTCCCTACAAAACAACCTTCCCAAGCACAGCTCTTTTCAAAAGGAATGAGAAGCAGAGATGAGGTCCCAGCAGCCCCCAGCATCTAGCATCAGAGGGACACAGTAACTGAAGCAACTTGGTGTGTTGCAACCTTCCAGCACAAAACCATGTGGATCCAACTCCAACTGCCATGCTGCAACTGAGGCAAAGTACACCACCAAGGAGGACAAGAAATGCACTGCAAGCTCAAAGGCTAGATGTAATATTTAGTCTTCCAAAGAAGACAGTGCAAAACAATGCAGTTTAGGTTACTAGTGCTGCCTGTTGTTTTAGCACTGTATGTGTAGATTATTTACTGAATCCCATTTTTCTGTAAAAGAAGCATTTCTAGTCACAAAAGCAGCACTATTACTGCAACCAGTACAAAAGCCTAACTTGAGAAAAGGCTGAACATCCTCAACAATTGCATTTCAGAGGGTGCTCAGTGTGGGAGCCAAGATAAGAGATGCATGTGAAGCAGGAGCCAGAGGAATCCTGCCCACAACAGAAGACAGCACCGGACCAGACAAAAAGTGAAAAATGGTATCTAAAGTCAAAAGGGAGAGGGGGGAATAAGATCAGACAGTAACAGAGCAAAGAAGCGAGAGGTAAATGTTTGTGTTTGACGTAATAAAATGTGCTTTTATTCATGCTGTGGAAACATTTTGAGCTATGATTTCACTTGGATTCTGCTTGCTTTTTAAGTTCACCGATACTGTAGAAATAATACAGAAATGCTTGACTTCCTGCCAAAATCCTCTAGTCTGTTGCAAAATTACTCTTTAAACTTCTAAATAAAGTCTCATCTCCTGCCCATTCCCAGTGTTTTATACAATGTCAGTGAATGCACTAATGCAGCTTTCCCCAGGCTAAGTTAGGATTCTAGTTAATTGTTTTTACTGAAAGTGATAAAGCTGGTTTCAATCTCCACCAGCCCAAGTCAGCACCTCTCTACACTTGCCTGAACACTGATCTTTGAGTCAGAAAGAACTTCCACCCCATTCCATCCCTCTTCTGTCATTCACTGTTTGTCATTTGTCTCAGTGTGCTTTGGGTAAATAATTGATCTAACACATTTATTTATTTTAAGCTTAGCAGGTTTCTGCTTCAAGACTGAAATTCACTGTAAAATTGTGTATTTCACAGATTGTGAAATTTTGATACCTTAGAGAGGAAATATTACACAGCTTCTTGACACTTAAGAGAATGATACAGGAAAGAAAAGATGACGTTTCTTTTGCTGCAAAATAGCAATACCTACACCGGCAACATAGCCTCACTAACTGATTCACAACTTTCCACACCATTATTATGAAATAAAAAAATCAATTGTTATCGTTCAGTCATTACTTCCCATGAACTGACGTACAAGTGTCAAACATGGCAGTGAGTTAATGGCAACCCAAAGCAGTCGCTACTTTTCAGAAACAGGCTTCAGCAGCAAACTTTTACAGCAGCAACCTTTTACATGCCCTCTCTCCAGCTTCTCATCTGGAAAAGTCCTCTCCCTGCTCTGCAGGTGCAAGTAATGAGAAGGGCACCTGCCACATTGCAATCACCTGCTGCAAGCTCTTCACCAGCCAAGGTCATGTGAAGGTCAGTCAGATTCTGTTCAGATACCACAGAAGGAAAAGAGCATGTTCTTTTTAACAGCCATAAATTGTGGCCTATGCGAGCAAAATTGCTTCCGTCATAATAAAAAAGACAAAATTATACATCAAAACAGAGAATCCTAAGAGGCCATGTAATCCCTACCTGAGAAGGATTCACATTCCAAATAAAGAGCCTTCACATTGTGAGGGGAAAAGCACACACAAGTCCCACCAAATCCACATACTCCATTATAGATGCATTACAGCCCTTATTCCTTCCAACGAAGGAGTAAGGAGAGCTCCTATGAAAGATGTGTACAGAGAAAAGTGGAACGTGGAAAAATAAACACAATTCCTGCTGGCTTTAATCACAAGAGTAATCTCACCGAAGCAATCAAAAAATAACAAAAGCCTCTCTGTTGCATAAAAGTTAAATGAATCTTACAAGGTGAAAAACAGCAACACCAATACAAGAAAGCTGACAGAAAATCCAGACATTCAAAAAATTTGTTTACCTAATACATAGCACTTAACAGAAGACTTTGCCCTGAGGATTTTTTGTTTTCTGAACCAAAGCTTCTTGTGGGCTTGGAAGAAAAGAAACAGTAGAGTAGGCATTCCTTGAATAAATAGCTCTGTTTTCCAACTTGGGAGTCTTAGATGAACTGGAAACAGTAACTCCTTGGCACAAAAGCTATAAGAGAACACCAGCAAAGGCCAACAGCACCTTAAAAAGAAAAAAACTACCAACCAACAGCAAATGTAACGTAGAACTGGTAGGAACCTTACCAAGAGCACGGTCCCACAGCGCAGGAGCTGGTTGAGCAAAGCAACAGCAAGTCCTATGGAGTCCCCAGCAATCATCAGGAAGAATCAAAAAGGCACACAGTTAAACCAAGAAACCCAAAGAACAATGCAAAAACAAACCCACATCCACCACAGCTCGAAAAAAGGGCAGAAGCTCCACCTAAGAGCTTAAATGGCCCTACAGCCTTGTGGGTAGGTGCACAGGTGAGCCCAGTCATGACTCGGGGGAGCCCAGGTGAGGCTTGTGAAGTCATTAAGGCCTGTTAGTGGCCTCAAGGCTCTGCCCAAAGCTTCTTTTTAAATTATCTTTCCAGTATTATCCTACTAAATTTCTTTTGTTGCATATATTTATTTGTTTGTTTTATGGTGCTTTCCAGAGCTCGTGATCCGGCATCCAACTCAGTTGTGCGCACTGTTGTCTGCACCACAGAAAAACGCTTCAGTCCAATGGGAGGATAGGCAGTGGTAAACAGACAGAAGCATGAATGGAGTTAGCCTGAGATTAATGTGAATTTACAGCTGAAGTACCCCCAAAACCTCAGTTTGAGATGAAGGACTTGGTCTGAGCATTATGCAAAGAGGATGGCAGAACAGCTCTGCACACATCACAGCAGATGTGCTAGTGGTCTGATTGAAAGCTGTTCCCTGCCAGCTGGGGCTCCTCAGAAATCCCACAGGTCCCTGCTCTCCCCAGAAATACAGACACCCAAATTCCACGGTCATTCCTATTTTGTATTGTCATCCAAGCATTTAAAATAAAATAAGTATACTGTCTGACAAACTCTGGGCGCATAGTATAAAAAGATAAAAAAAATATTAATTAGGATGTTATACTAATCTATTATTCATGTGGCTGCACTGGGGAGAAATGTTCTTGAAGGAATTAAGCATTTCTCAGATCTTAAGTCTATTTGTTCTGTTTTTTAAGAACTGCAATATTTATCAAGAGTGGTGCCTAGATGACTCAGAAGACAATGAAAAAGCTGTGTTTCTTCACTGCTATTTGTGCTTCTAAAATATATGTGCTGGACAGAATAGATATGGAGTTTTACCATGAAGCTTACATTGAAATTAGTTGTTGGTGTCCGGATTTCATCATATGCCTCCAGAAAACAACAACCTTACATTTTAAATTGTCAAGATAAAGACTAGCGTGCTGTTTAATTATTAGTGCCATAAACCAGAGCAATATTTACTTGCCTATAACAGAGTGTAGGAAAATCCACTTATCTCTCTTGCCAGGTGCTACATTTCTCACAGTTATTAATAAAATGATCAGAAATCATTATTTCTGAATGGCCTTTGCCCCACTTTTCTCTGCTGTCCAGTATGCTTCCCAAGTTGGCTTTGAAATTGGAACAAACTCTGCACTTGTTTGCTGGGAAGACAGAAAGAAGCAAAAGCTCTAGTCTGCACCAGACCCAAGCCATCGCGCCAGCGCTAAGCCTTCAATCCTCCTGCCTCCTGTGGCATTCAAACCCATGCAGCAGGCATTATGTGCTGCTCCGCTGTTCCCCAGCCCCCAGACAGCCCTCGTTCCCGGTTCCAGAAGGAGACTCCCCCAGCAGGACACAAAGTGCCATGCTGAGCCACTTGCCTTTGCTGCCTTCCACTTTCCATTAGGACCTAGCTCAGGCACACCCACGCGAGGCCGGGCAGCGGGAGGTGCCAGGCTTCCCTCAGGGGGAGAGACTGGGAGAAACTCATCAGAGCACGCGGGGTCTTTCAGGATGTAGTGTCCTGAGGTAAGACTTGATGCATCCATGCTGCCTCAAGTGAAGGTGTGGGGCCTTTTTTGGTTTGGGTTTTTGTGAGGGGGTTGTTTTTTGTAGGGGGCAGAGGGCATAACTGTGCTCTCCCTACACATACGTACGTATATTGAAAAAACAGAGCATCTAGCTACCAAATTCAAAAGATTTTAAGTACTACTTAACATTCACTTTAGGACTCTTTCTCCTCTCCTCCCTCCAAAGTAACACATTCCTGATATTTTATTAATAATGCTCTAAGGAGAAGCTGCTTTCTGCTCCTGAGTGCTGTGTAAGATGATGGATGAGTTCACAACACCTGTTACTGGTACATACATGGAAGTAATTACCCCTTGCCTGTTTCACAGAAATCTGTTCTTTTCTCACATAGTCAAATACGCTGTTCCTATTTCTAGTAAATAGCTGCTAGATAAGCTTTGAAAAGGTTTCGTAATTAATTAATATCTTTTTTCTTTGTATGCCAGTAAGTTAGATTATTGAAGGAAAGAACTTGTGCCAGAAATTAAAATTGAAGCTGCTTACATAGATACAGGCAGACAAACAGACAGACATAAAACTTGCCTAGAAAAAGCTTGCCAAGAAAAAGGTTGATTTTTTTCCAGTGCAGAGAATTACCATTAAATCTGTGCCCCACCACAGCTCACCCCAGTTCTGCTTTGGTATTCAGCTAAGGCCAAAGGAGGACTTCTGTGATCCACAGCTGTATGGTTCCTTTTGCACAGTACTGAGTTTTCTTCCTAAGAACTCCTGAAGACTCCCCAATTGCTCATTTAACCTAGGAAGTACTTCCAAATGTCTGTATTTACCTCCTCCTCTGGATATTCGCTTATGAGCAAAAATATTCACTAAAAAAAAAGGCTTTTCCTAAGTAATTATCAGGGAAAAGTCACAAGAAGCAATTTTATAATTTCTGCAATTCATTATTCCTCTTCAAATATGGTTTCTATTCAATTGTGTTCATCCAATCTGAGAAGAGAAACTTATCAGAGGCCAAAATATTCCCAGAGATTAAAGTAGTCATGGGAAATGGTTTGCAGTGTTAACACCAATGAAGAACTTACCGTGCTTCTGTTCAACAGAGTTGAATTTGAATATGCTGAAAATCACTAGCAAGGAGTAGCACACACTGACCTGTGTTTTAACATCATTACATTTGATTACTGAGGTGATAAGCATGATGTGCTTTTATATACTAGGGCTGCTCCAAAAGTAATGCCTCCTATTTTACTATTTTAGCCTGTGATGCCAGAGGCATGGATGTTGGTGGTATAGCAGTAGAGGTTGGACCTTCCCACCAATACTCTATTGCATTTTGTTGCTGTATGACAGCTGGCAGCAGAAGGGCAGTCTGACAAATGGTGTCTGACATGGAAGTCCGTACGAAGCAAAGATGTGTCACTGAATTCCTCCATGCAGAAAAAGGGCACCCACTGGTGTTCATCAACGCTTGCTGAATGTTTATGGAGCCCAAACAGTGGATATAGCAAAGTGAGGCAATAGGTGCTGCATTTCAGCAGTGGTGACAGCGATGCTGGGTCACCTCTGCTGGTGCAGACTGTTACGAGCGTGGCATGCAGGCCTTTGTTCATCACATAGCTAATGACAGTGACTACGCTGAAAAATCATCTTTTGTAGCTGAGAATTTGCTCTATAAATAGTATTATTGTGCTCTTTGCCCCTGTTGTAGTTTCCATGGAAATAAATAGGAGACATTACTTTCAGAGCAACCTAAGGATGTTTACAAGTACGTACATATGCATAAGAAAAGAAAACAAGCAGGGCATTTAATAGGGCAGTCATACCACGTGACCAAACAGTAACTGAGAATCAACTGCTGGAAATAATCTAATAAATTAGAGCTGTTACATTTCAGTACTGGAACTGTTTCACTGAAAACCCCAATAGGTGAAGATCAACGGATATATCAGATTTTCTTAATTACTTTTACAGAATACTGTATTTTCAATTCTACAGTTTTACACATGCAGAATAATTTTTAGTTTATGATGGTGGAGAAAATACACTGAAGCATCCAAAAGAATTTTAAATGTCTGTGGTAGGTCGGGAGGAATGGCGGAATGGCCAAAATGAAGTTTTTACAGAGTGATTTCCAGATAAAGGAATAGAGTTTGTAAATCTCTTTCCGCTTAAACAAAGCTGCAGCTGAAACCAACTGGCCTATCTCAGGACCAGATAGCAGCTCACGCCTGGCAGGCACCATGCCAGGCTCAGTGCCACATTTGCCCTGGGCTTTCAGTTACACAGGGATTCTGTCCCTCACTCGATGTGCGCTGTGCCAAGTGTTTAGCTTTGCCGAGACGTACCGCTAGGGAGGTTGGCAACACCTTGAGATGGCAGAGAAAGATAAAGAGGAACATACTGGATTCAGAAGAGCAACATCCAAACTACTAAGAGAAAATGGCAGACCCTTGACGGACCTCACCAAATTTACACCACCTTGGACCAGGCAGGGTTCGAGACACTTGAAAGAGGCCACTGTTCATTGGTCTAGCTGTTTCCAGAGCTTCTTAACATCCTTACGTGCCCAGATGAAATGACACGAGAGAAAATGTCCGTAAGAGGAGAATCTCCTAATTCCATTTGTGTAGTAAATGGTTGCAAAATAATTTGATGTGCAAGAGTCAAAGGAGGGATTGTTGCCAAGCTTTTGAAATCGGATGCGTTTTCTTTGAGGGACATTTGACTGAGGGACAAACAAGGCACAATTTCATCATACAAGAACGGGCAAAATAAAGACAGTAAATAGTTTTCAATTAATTATCTTCCTGAAAGACCTGTTAAATATGCAGAGACGCTGGATCATGAGCTGATACAGATTGTCCTGGAGTCCTCCTATGAGTTTATTTTTTCCCCCTTTGGACTAAGTACAAAGAAAGGCAAAGAAAGTCTGTCTGGTCATGCACCTGGCACACATTCTTGTATCCATGGAGACAAAGTATCAGAAAGGAAAAAAAGTACATTTTTAAGTGACCCTGACATTTGATACTGATGCAAAAACAAGGAAAGGAATGACAGAGTTTGAAGCCAGAAGCATGAAGTTTCTTTATTTCCTATGATTTACTATCTCTCTCCCTCACATACGGCAGATTCCTTTACAGACACTCCTGCATACGGGCCAGTGAAGCCCCGGCAGCAGCGTCTCCAATGGCACGATAGAAAGTTTCAAGCCTAAGTATTACTTGTAGCTTTTCTCTTTTATCTCCTGTCCTGAAAGACACATTGGTTGCTTTTTTTTTTTTTTTTTTATGGAATAAATGATTGATTTTTATGAACAGAATTTAAAACCTATCTGATGATCAGATGAATTGGAATAGACAGAGGCTAATTCTTTAGGTTTGTATTGAAACTGTGCAAAAGCTGGCTTCTAGCTTCCGGACAATCTAATCAGATAAAAAAAATCAGAGACCTTGAAAAAACACCCACGGTGTCTGTTTAACCAGACTTACAAATTATTTTTTCCATAATAAATAGGAAGATATGTTTACATTACATGCTTTTGCATTTAAAGCATCTCATAAACATTACAAGACAATAATTCACAGCATTGCTGAGAGGTAGTTTGGTAGTTTGCTCACTTTACAAGTACAAAAACAAGGAAGAGAAACTTGATCTCAGGAAGTTTTTGGTGCACAAGTCAATATGATTTTACTTGCTGCGTGTACCATAAACACGATGAATATTCACGATGGGGACTCATTAAATGGGTGAACAAATAAATGGCCGATTTATACACACCTCAGGATAGATAAAGCATCTGAAATGCACTTGCGGTTGTTTAATAAGAATTTGGAAAATCAAGCCCTCCCTCTAAAACCCGACTTCTTTGCAGGGGGGCTGCAGCAAGGGGTGGCCCTGCACAGACCCCACGGTGCAGGGCTCCTGGCCCTAATGCCCAAGGCTTACAAGTCACCGCAGAGTTTGCCACAACAACTCCACACACAGGAGAAGCCTGAAAAGTTGTCCGCTTTGAGCACAAACTAACCGCTTCGTCGTCAAAGTCCAACCATCACGACGAAGCACATGAAAGAGCAGATGTTGCTTTACAGCCCTCTGCAAATCTCAAAAGCAAAACTCCTGCAGACTTCAAGAGACTTCAGATCCAGCCTACAGTGGAAGAACTTCTTTATTTTCCAAGAGACTCCAAGAGACTCGACGTATCGAATATCATCCGAACACTCAGGTGGGAGCGTGCTCTCACAGCACAGATTGCACCTAGGCCATAGTGAGCACCAAGGGCACAGCAGTGTGCCCCTGTAGGGCCCGCAGCCCCTGCCCACCTGCATGGCATGTGGTGCCTCGGGACAAATGTGCCACGAGGCACAGTGCTGCAGGGCCGGGGACGTGCAGGGCAGGGTGCCCCACACTTCCCCTGCTGGCTGCAAAGCAGGACTTGGCCACTCAGAGCCAAGCTGAGCAGTCACCCAGTCATCAGCACAGCTGCCCAATGTTCTACTTCGTATTTACTGAAAAGCACCTGCAGCCATTTTGCATGCTGTGAATGCGTTCTGTACCTCAGCAGCCTCAGAGGTGAGCCAATACTATCCATGTATCATAATCCTGAATATCAATGCTTAACCGTGCTGTAAAACTCTTACTTTATTGAGAAGTGTTACACTTTTGACTAAGTGGCTACGACCTGGAGCTGTCTCCAGCCTGCGGGCTGGGCCATAAAGTGCTTTGTCTGACAAAGCCATCACGGAGGTTTGCTCACCCCATCACTCGGGCGTAGAATCCCAAGCGCATTCCCAAGCCTCCTCTAAGGAATTAACGCTTGCTTGCTTTGCCATCCCGAGAGTGTTTACAGAAGCCAAAACAACCGTGCTTGCGGTCCACTGTGCAAAGAGGTGATGACATCAGGAAGATAGGTCACAAGCTTGAGTTTATAGCCATTACACTTACATTGGTATGGCTTTTCATCCACTCAGTATAATCTTATGACCCCACAACTTTACAACCCTCCACTCTCTGGGTTTCATAGCACCTCTCCACTCCGGGTTAATCATTTCTCTGTCATTATCTGCCAAGAGTTCTTATCTCTTCTGCTGTCACTTTATAACAGGGCCCTCTTATCAAGCTGTACTAAATCACGTGATGGGGCCAAACCTATCACAAGTTCCAATTCTTCTGATTAGAGACTATCATGAAATGGGATACATGGTTTACAGCAGGTCACTAATGCTGGAAAAAGTACAGAGTCCACCGAAAGACATGCTTGTTACTTTCTGAATTCTGGGATAATTTTTTTGTTGTTGTTCATCACTCCGACTTTCACTGAGGGTTATTATAGCCTTGGTCTCAAGGCCAGAAAAGTTTACAGGCTGCACCTCTTCCGTACTCAATGCTGTACACCTTGCACCCAAGGGTACTGTATATTTACACTCAATAATGTCTTCTAGTTCTCACACGGCCATCATACAGGAATCTATAAAACATGGACTTACATCAGTCGGTAAGTAACAGTTTTCTGTTTTGATGACGCTGCGTAAATATATTAGATTGAGGCTGCCCAAACTGAAAAAAAATCATTATGATTGGGCAAGCAAACAAAACGGATTAATTTACATGTGTTTTGAGGCAGACGAGAACTTTATGACACTATGCAAAATGAAAGTAAACAGCCAATGACTGAGTGAATGATTTTTTTCTGCAGAGATAATGTGATTACCAAATTTACTATTAGACCATTAATAGTATTTTTATATACTATAATTGCTAATAACTAAGAAATTGCGTATGCGCGTGTGTGTATAAGCACTGGTGAAAAACAGAGATTGCGTCTGGCCTGACTGTTTTTATTGAATAAAACCTCAGGAATGTTTTCAGGGTTTTTTTTTTTTCTTTTTCTGTAAGTAATGTGGATGTTGAACGCAGATTCTTTTTAGCATCTAAAAATGCATATATATATTCATTTAGTAGGAATGGGCTGGATAGTGAAAGTCAGTTGATACCTCAGAGCAGTGAAGAAGTGAATGCTTTCAGCAGAATACGGAACAGCACCCGCTCTCCATCGGGAAAGCCGGCTGGTGTGGGTTGCTCTGCCTCGCCAATATGAGAAGCATTGTGTCCCAGCTGCCCTGGGCTGCAGGGGCTGTGGCAGAGCCCAAGCAAGGCTGCAGATGGCACGCCAAAGCAGACTGCTCCTACATGGAGTGGGAGGCTCCTCTGCCTGTGCAAGGCAGCACAGCCACACTGCAGGTCCCACAGCCCCTGGCTGTGCAAGGCTGTGCCTCGGCACGGCAGTTTATGGCAAGGATGAAAAAAGGGAGCTTTGGCCCAGGGACACATACCTGGGATCACTATCCACTTCTTGCCCCAAAGTGCGTCACAGTGCAGGCAAGGCGCTCGTCCTGATGCTGGGTGCGATATGGGCACCTCGCCATCAAGGGAAGTTCTGGGACCGTGGGGATGGAGGGCGCAGCAACAGCTGCAGGAAGTAGCCTCAAATCTAGCTGAAACCTGATCTTGATCTCCTGAGTGGAGCCGCTGTTTCTCTGGGGGAAGGGGACGGTACCCATGGATGGGTTCCCACCTGGGACACAGCTGTGCCCCAGGGCCGCCAGCCCCCAGGAGCTCCCTGCTTGCCCTCTCCTCCTGCTCTACACCTCTCACACAAGGGCCGTGCCCAACACAACAGCACACTTTGCTGGGCTGTGAATGAATGGCTGGAGGATAACGCCCCACGACTGTTCTGTCGGGGTATCCTGTCCACAACAGGAGAAGAGAAAATGAGACATTCCTCTCCATCATACTTACACCAAACAAATTTAGGGTTCCCTAAATTATGTAGATATGAAGGACAGAGGGTCATGAATTAGCGAAGCTCTGTTGTTACTACACCTCCAAAATGCACTCACATGTGTGCCATACTGCAGACACACCAGGTCAGATTCACTAAGCAATTCTGAATCCTGGGACACTCTCTGAAATCACAGGTGCTCTGTGTCCAGGGCAGGCCTGTCGCCTTGCACGGCACAGCACTAGCACAGCTCCTGGTGGTATTCCTGACAAGCACGTCTAACTCGACGTGCGTACCCTGACCACCACATGCCCTTAGGGTTAAATGTAAGAAGGAATAGGATCCTGCTCTCATTTGCTCTTGAGAGTAAGTCTTCAGAAAGAAAAGCTGTCCCCCCCAGGGAATAAGCACAATCTGTGGCAGAGCCAAGTAGGCTAAATGCTATCTCTGGGCTTTCCCTTCTGTCCAGTCCTTCCCAGCACATCCTTTGCTTTTTCCTCCCCAAGCCAGAGCAAGGCAGGTGGGTGTTTGAGGTGCTCTTGTTGGGGGCACCTGTGCAGGAGCAGGCAGCCAGCGTAGGCACCCACTGGGATAAGTCAGTCCGTGGTACACTGCAGCAACATAATGCTGCGAGGGTCAGCCTGCTTCCTCTCAGCCTCATCCAGCTCCCACGAACTCAAATAAAACTCCTTCCCTCCTTTAAAGGGGAGTGGATCTGCCCCTCAGAGGGCAAACAGCCAGACTGTAGCTGATGCCTGCTTTTATGTTTACAGTCAAGTAGTCAAAAAAGCAGCCGGAATTCACAGGACCTTACTAGCACATTGGATCTTCCAGGTGAAGATCATCATGCGGTCCTCTGGAAGTGCCATGATTTTTTTCTGGTCAGATTCCTAGGCAGTACAAAGCCACTCAACCAGCTGGATTTTCCTCCAGTCAGCCCGTTGTCTTAGTGTCCTTAGAGACACTGCAATTGGTATAAGCATTAGCTATGATTATTTAACAGAAATAACTGTTTCATTAACTTAAAAAAAAATGGTTGTAGAGCAGGACAAATAATCTACTTGCAATTTCATACTGTGAGGCTTTTTAGCTTGCGTAATGCTTACTGCCATCTTAATGGCTGTCTTTTTGTGTGTGGTATGGCAATTTACAGTATTATAACTAGTGCTCTTGAGTTTGGCAAGGTTTATTTGTATGTATTATTATTATTATTAGTGTACATATATCATGCACTTTCACGTGACTGACAAAGACAGCAAATATTATCTTTATAAGTTTGGATGAAGATTTTGGGCAGCAGAGCAAGCAAAGCTTCAACGGGAGTGAGCAGAGGTTGGGCTGCAAGACCCAGGCAGCTTGTAACAGTGACATCTCAATGCTAGTCTATGCGATTTTCTTCTCCTCAAATACTTTTCCCATCATTGTACTGAAAATGAGCTATTTAGAAAAGGGGCAGGGCTTAGATGTACGCTTGGTTCTCTCCAGTTACTCTGATTTTAAATACTCAAATATATGAAGCAAAATAACGATGATGATGCCCGTGGTCTCCAGAGGAAAACCTCCAGGGCTGCCAGGCGGCCTCCAGCCACCTGTGTGTGGGCATCTCAGAGGTCAGCTCCCAGCCTGGCCTTACATAGGGCGGCAGGGAAGAATAACCTGCAGCAAGAGCTGTGCCTCACTGCGGTGTGGAGGGAAATGCTACTGACGTATTGAGTTTACTCATCTATTCCACAAGTACTTTATACGTACTGCAGAGCTGATATGTGCATCATTAGGTAGCAACGTATATATTAATATATCCTTATATACAGTGCACAGGCTTGCATACAGACACAATCCTTATCGAGATTTCTCAATATAAACTATGCTATTTTATCTCTTCGTGGTTTGTTTTATGATTATACACTTGTGTGTGGAGAACCCTTAGATGATACATATATATCTGCGAGCTCTGGGTTTGCTCTCGATAAAGATCAGCTATTAAATTACTTTTTGTAAATAAAGTTTTCCAAGCTTCAAAACATAATCACTATTTGGGAGGGGAGGGGGCAGGAACGGACCTAAAACATCTCTTTTTTTCTTTTTTTTATTTTTCACCAGCAGATCAAGGTCAGTTGCCTCAGCAAAAGAAATTTCATTTTTAAGCCTGTCTGTGCAGGATAGAAATCAATTATCTCTTATGGTACAGAGGCCAGCGCTCAGCCCTGACAGGAGCCTTGCTTTATACACAAATATATTTGGAGTATTTCCAGACCAGGCTGCAGCTTTTAGATCTAGATGCTCCACGCGCAGCTCCAAGAGGGCAGCGCAGCCGAGACAAAAGGACCCCACCAGCGAAGTAAACAAATACCCTGGGTGGATATTTGTACCCAGGAGGTTGGGCCTGGTCCCGGAGGGCAGCGCTGCTGGGCGCCCCGCTCCGCACCGTGCCGTGCCGTGCCGTGCCGCTCCGTCCCGGGCTGGGGCTGCGGCTGCGGCTCCGCTGCGGGGCGGGCGCGGGGAGGGGTCCGCCGCTCGTTCTCGGCGCCTCGCTTTCCGCGCAGTTAGCGGCAACAGGTCCGAGCAGTGCTGGGATGGAATGCGTCTTCCTTATGGAAGGCATACCGTTTAGCGTTAAGAAAAAAGGAAAACTAGCGAGTTTTCTACTTGCAATACCGACTCTGAGAATGTTAGGCTAAAGGCTGGCGCGAGGCGAAGGCTGCGGCTCGCTGCTGGTGCTGCTGATGCAGGGAACCCCCCGCAGGCTCCGGGCAGGGCTAGCCTCTCCCGAGGAGCCCGTGCCTTCAGCCGCCCGGGCCGGCCGCGTCGCCCCAGCCCTCGCCTCCCCTCCGGGCCCCGCAGGAGCGCCGGCAGCCCCTCGGGGAGCCGCCGGGGAGAGCCGCTGCCCCGAGCCGTCCGGGGGCACCGCGCTGCGCCCCGAGCCCGGCGGGCAGGACGGGGTGCGGCATCGCAACGCCTTCCGGTGAGTCACCGGCAATAAAAGAAAAGCAATCACGGAGGTGCTTTGCCACCCACTTGGCCCGACGCGCTCCTCGCCCTGGAGTATCCCGTAGTTTCGCATCACCCGTCGCTGCCAGGTGTTTATAAGGCAGCAGGGCGTTCCAGCGCGCAGCAGTAAGCTCGGCCGGGCGTTAAAAATAGCTTCTCGGTCAATAATTGACTGCTTGGAAAAGGCTCTCCGGTTCGGACCGGAGAGGATCGGCATCTCCGTAAAGCAGCGGTGAATGATTCGCAGCAGAAAAAAAGCAACAGGCTTTGGAAAGTGATCCTCTGCGGTGTGCGTTTTACTTCAGAAAGCACTGCAGCCCGAAGCACCCTCTCTGATTCGCTGACAGCGGATCAAAAACATTACGGAAAAATAAAGTATGTTTTCGTGTTTTTTGCAGTTTTCTGGGAGGGACAGTTCACTTTCTAAACCCTGAGTTGGGGGCACGAACAACCTCTGCCCAACTGAATCCCTAGGAACTAAAAGCAATGTTCCTTGGCAAAGTGAAGAGAGCAGCTCGTGGGCTGTGCGATTTCAGGGAACTCTCCCTGTCGTACCGTAGGGGTGATCTGTTTATGGCAGGGACACAAGGGGGGGGTGAAGACACGGGGTGAGAGAGGAGAGGAAAAAGAAGAAAAAGAAGAAAAAAAAGAGGAAAGGAATGAAAAGAAATGAGAAAAAAAGAAAGAAAAGGAAAAAGAAAAGGAAAAAGAGGAGAAGAGAAGAGAAGAGAAGAGAAGAGAAGAGAAGAGAAGAGAAGAGAAGAGAAGAGAAGAGAAGAGAAGAGAAAGAGAAAAAGAAAAAGAAAAACAGAAGAAAAACAGAAGAAAAGAGAAGAAAAAAAAGAAAAGAAAAGAAAAGAAAAGAAAAGAAAAGAAAAGAAAAGAAAAGAAAAGAAAAGAAAAGAAAAGAAAAGAAAAGAAAAGAAANGAAAAGAAAAGAAAAGAAAAGAAAAGAAAAGAAAAGAAAAGAAAAGAAAAGAAAAGAAAAGAAAAGAAAAGAAAAGAAAAGAAAAGAAAAGAAAAGAAAGTTATAATAGAGCCTGGAATAGATACATATTTCCTGGTATAAACAGTCTCGTAAAGTTGAGAGTGAGAGGTGAGAGAGATGAAGCAGAAGCCGCGCTATAAATGTTGCAGTAGCAGAGGGGAGCTGCACGTGCTGCTCTCTGTCACACGCTGCCTGCCCGGGGGCATTGCCCGTGTGCGTCCGGGGCTGGGGCGGCATGAGGCGGTGTGGGGCGGCGCGCAGCAGCGCGGGGCGGTGTGCGGGCGGTGTGCGGGCGGTGTGCCGCTAGGGCTGGGTGCCGCCAGGGCCGGCTCCGCGGCGGGGACTCTCGCCCACGACTGGCTGAAGCCACCGGTTCCGGAGAGAGATCTCTCAGATTCACTCTGGAGTTGCAAACGCGATGCTCAGAGGGAAAGGATGGGGGAGGGCAGAGAACGGATGCGGATTTCTTTCCTTCTTAAATACTTCCTTATAAGTCTTCTTGATTGGCTTTGCTTTTAGACTTCTCAACAGAAAACTTCAGTCTTTCATTTCTTTCATTTGTTTCTGCAAAGTTTGTCTCGGACGCCCCCAAACCCAGTTGTTCCCTCTCGCTACAGCTTGCTTGCTGGGAACATAAACCAAACCTTCTTTGGGCCACTTCCCCACGCAGAGGTGGCAGGGAGCACAATCTGCTGCTCTCGAGCAGATCCTCGGGGATGGAAATGTCCCTGCGTGTGCAACATCTGCCTCAGTTCTGCGGCCTCTCTGAAGCCATAAGAAATTGGAGCTTGAAGTATCACCGCACAGAACCCTCTCCTTTCGAATGGAGAGGTGGAAGAAGCTTCAAATTATTTAAAATCAGACTGTGGGTTTTTTTTCTTTTAATGTAAATGTACATACACTTAAATAGGGAAGTATAAAATATTCCAGGTCTTGCTCCTTGTACTAATCAAGGCTGCTGGAGGCTCCCCGTGCCATCATCTTTTATAATTATAATTACACGCGTCAATCAAGACCTTCAGGCAAAGTCAGAACAAGGCAGGCAAACTCGGGAGAGAAATCACATTTGAAAAAAAGTTTGGAGAACTCGGTAAGGAATGGAGAAGAGATTAGAAGAAAGGGTAATTAAGGTTGCTCAAGGCAATCGTGAGAGCTAGAACTCCATGTTAAATTAAATGTAGCCACGAGGGACCAGGTATCATTTATAATGTGTACTGCCCTAAACTGTGACTTCGGAGAAACGTAGATGCGTAATAAGCTCTCCAAAGTATGTTCATCTGTAGCGATGGCTGGCGGAGCAGCATTGCAATGCACACTTCGAGCTTGCTCCAGTCCCTCCCCGGCGGAACGACGCGGAGCCCACGAGCGAGACCAGAGCTCCCGAGGACCGCTGCCAGGGCCGGGCCCGGGGTGCGGGCATTTCGGCCGTTCTGCCGGGGCCGCCCGGGTTTCTCCCCCGGCTTTCGCCCAAAACGCGGGTGCCTTTCCCGGAGCAGAACTCACGAGAGCAGCGGCACGGGGCGCCTCGGCGGGACTTCGCCGCGCTGCGTGACCGAGAGGGGAGGGAACGGCGGTTCCCCGACGGCTCAGCGGGCCATCTCCTCGCCAGGCCCGAGGCCGCGGCCCCGCCGCAGCGCGCAGCCCCCGGCCCGAGCCCTGAGCTTCGAGCCCCGAGCGCCGGGGTGGGCGCCCGAAGGTGCGGAGCCGCCGCCGCGCTGAGCCCCGGCCGGAGCCGAGCCGCAGCCGGGAGCCGGCGCGAGTGACGCCGCACGGCGACGCCGTCCCGAGGGCTTGTTTGAGATCGGGGCCCGGGGGAGCTGCTCCCCAGCGGCCGCACGGGCTCGGCCCGGCCCGCTCCTACCAGGGGACGGGCGCGCTCCCTCGGGGGCTCTCGGCCGCCCCGCAGAGCACCGCGCTGGCGCGTCCCGCGGCTCCGTCGCGCCTCCGCATCGCACTGCGGAACAGCTAAGGTGTGAAGTTGCAGCTTGAGAAAGAACGCGATGACATAGACCGAGACTTCCCGGCCCGTGCTCCATCCCGAAGGGGAATGGCAAAATGTAAGGAGCCCGCAAGCTCCGAGCCTCACTGCGTGCTGGGTCCAGCCCCACAACACCAAACCCCGCACACAGCGGGAGAGACAGATGAAATCCTCTCTCTGCGCAGGGCTGGGCTCGGGGTCTGCACTCAGTTAAGCAAAGCTCTCTCATTCCCGTCAGCGGGGTAAGAGAAGTTTGAACCGTCGAGAAAATGGCACGCGCGATGCGCTCCCCCGCGATCCCTTTCGTTCACCACAAGCAGCCGTAAGTTCGAACACGGGTCCGCTTTTCCGAAACCTGTCCCAGCCGAGAGGAAAAGCGGTCCCCCGCGCCGCGGACAGTTCCGCGCCTCACTTTCAATCGGAAGCGGTTTTCAGCGCCAAATATTTTCAGCTTTTAATATACACAGCGGCGACTGACGTCTCAGAGCGGCACGGGGGGGTCTCGGATGCTCGAGAGGTGACAATAACGCTCAGCCCGGCGGGGGCGGCCGGGGCAGCGGAGCGGGCGGACCCCCGGCCCCAGCGCGGCCCTGCGGGCAGCGCGGGACCCCGCCGCACCCGGGGCTGCTTCGCGCTGCGGGGCAGCCCAGGTCCCGCGGAGACACCCGCTGGCGAGAGACGAGCGATCTGAGATAACGTGGGGGGCAGTGCCGCTCGCCGTACCGTGAGCCGGAGAAGGGAAGCTCTCGCTCGAGCGGTGGCTCGGCCAGGGCACTGGATTTTGTGCAAACGATGCAACCGGCACCGATAGATTTTGCAAGAAGTTTTAGGGAAAGAAGACGCAAAAAACCAGAATAGATACGGCGAGCTCCCGCCCGCAGCTTTCAGGCTGCGGGGCAGAGAGGCGGCAGCGGGTCCCGAAGGCCGGGGTTTCCCGGACGCCGAGGTTCCCGCTGCCTGCCCCCGCCCGCAGGACAGGCGAGCGCCGGGGGTCCCGCAGGCGGCAGAAGGGAGCTGCACGGGGTGCGCGGCGGGCTGGGGGCCGCCGGGTTCCTCTGGGGCGGGCGGGTTTGGCGGCAGCCCCGGCCCCGCAGCCCGGCCGACAAGCGGGCGGGGGGCGATCACGCTGTGCGAGCGTGCGCTCGCGTGTGTGTGTGCGCGTGTGTGCGCGGGGGTGTTGCTAGTTCCTCCTCCGCCGTATTGGCTGCGAGAGCCGTGTCGGTGCCCCCCTTCGCTGGAGCCCCCCGCAGCCCCCGGGCTCCGGGAGCGCCTCCCCACGGGCCCGGCGCGAGAGGTCCCGGCTCGGCACCTCCGCACTTGTGGCGGGGGAAAGGGGGAGGAGGAGGAGGAGGAGGAGGGAGGAAGGGAGGAGGGGGCCGGGGGTGGGAACCCTGGCCAGCAGCACCAGCGGCGGCAGAGCGCTCCCGCGCACTGTGCCTCTCCGCATGGATCGGGGCGCCGGGCTGCCGCCGCGCTGAGCCCCGGGCGGAGCTGCTGCGGGCTCCCGGGGTTGCTCCTTCCTCTCCGACGCCCCCCGGTCTTCCTCCTCCTCCTCTCCTCTCCGCCCCCGCCGCCTGCAGCCCGACAACCGCTCCGCGGCTTCCCCGGCCGCGGGCACCCGGCGGCGTTTACCGGCGGCCGGGGCCGCTCGGCGCTCTCGCCGCAGCGGGGCAAGGGCTGGCGCGGAGCAGAGGGAGGGAAGAGGAGGAGGAGGAAGAAGAGGCATCGGCCGCCGAGCGCCCCTCGGTCCCGCTAAATCTGTGCTGCCGTGTCCAGGTGCCGGTGCCGCGGACGGACACGGAGCCCCCAGCCCGGCTCGCAGCCGCCTTGTCATGCTGCCCAAAGTGGAGACGGAGGCCCTGGGACTCGCCCGGTCGAATGGGGAACAGGGGCAGATGCCAGAAAACATGCAAGGTAAGGGGGGAACTGCACGGCGCTCCCCCTCCGCGAACGCTCGGCTCCCCACCCCTGCAAAGCACCCCCGCGACCTGCCAAAAAAGTTTAGGGCTGCCGCCCGCGAGCTCCGCCGCGCTCGCGCCTTCGCGGCTCGGGCGGGCACCGGCGCCCGAGGCACCGGCGCCAGACCGCGGCAGGGCCCGGCCGAGAGGTGCGGCCGCGGCGGGCGGGAGCCTTGCCCGGGGGTGCAGACGCCGCCGCGGGTCCGAACGGAGCGTGGGTCCCATCCTCGCTGCGCCCAAAACTATCGCGAAGTTTACGGCGGAGGAGCCGCGCGGGAAGGTCTCGGGGAACACCGCGCGTGCCACCCCCGGGGCCCGAGGGGACGGCCGCCGCCGGTGCCCCGGGGGCACAGCGCAGGTGGCGGCGGCCGCGGTGCGAAACTTCGCACGGAGCCCCGGCGCGTGTGCGCCGTTCCGGGTCCCCCCGGGGGTGACGGCGGGATGCCCGAGCTGGAAGCGCCTCGGAGGGCCGGGGCGGGGGCCGCGGGGAGGGCCGCCTCGAGGGATCGGTTCCCGCAGCCCAGCGAGCGGGCGCCGCCCGCTCCGACCCCCGCCTGCCCCGAGCAGCGGGTCCTGCCCCGTCGCTCCTTCGAAGCCGTCCCCTGTCCTCCCCGGAGCACGCAGGGAAGTAGGGGCGGGGTGGGCCGGGGGCTCGGAGGTGCCGGGGGCGGCCCGCCCGCCCCTTTCTTCGCCCGCACAGGAGGCTCCCCGCCAAGCTCTCGGAAAACCCCTGTTTTCCCGCTTGTTTTTTCCTGCGAGGAGGGAGAACTCGGTCCCGGCGCCGGGTCCCGGAGCAGCGGCCGCGGGAGCAGAGGGGAGGGCCGGACCCTTCTCCTCCCCCGTTCGCTGCCGCCCCGCGTCCGCCCCACGCCGCTGGCAGGCGGTGACTCCGGCCGTGCCGAGGCCGCCCTGGAGCCGCTTTCCCGGCCGCGTGCCGGCGGGTTCATGCCCCAGCGCGCAGCTCCCGCGGCCCCGAGCCGGGCTCTCCCCGGGGCGCTTCGGGCGGACTCCGGCCGCTCCGCCGCCCGCGACCCGCGGCAGCCGCGGGATTACCGGGAAGGAGGCGACGTCCCGAGCGCTGCCGCTGGGTGCCCGGTGCCTCCCGCAACTACTCGGGAACCCTCCGCCGCCGCCGACCCGAGGTCCAGGGAGGGAAATCGGCGGCGCCGCGCCGGGCGGGCTCGCTTTCCGCGAATCGCCCGCCGGAGCCGCCGAGCGGGTTCCTAAGGGAGCCCAGCTCGAGAGACCGCGCTCCGCGCCCGCCTTCGGCCCGGTCTGCGCCCACCGGGCGGCTCCCCCGCCCCTTCCCCGAGCGGCCCGAACGCCGGGCGCACAGCTCGCCGGACCCGGGGCGGCCCCTGACCCCCAGGGCCGCCGGTGCCGAGCCGGGACCCGCTCACCGCCCGCGCCGGGCAGCAGCGCCGCGGCTGAGCGCGACCCCGTGTCCGGCTGCGGCACGCCGGGGCTGCGGGCGGGCAGCGCTCCCGAGGCGGCTCGGGCCCGGGCTGCGGAGCGGAGCGGAGCGGAGCGGAGCGGGGGGCGGCGATCGCCCCGAGCCCACGAGCTCCCGCCTAGCAAGTAAGTAACTTGACTGTAACGCGGCGCAAAAGTGCTGGGGCTGTAAGATACAAGCCTAGGCTAAGTAAATATTTGCAGGCTGATGTTGAAAGAAAACTTTAAAGGAAACGAACCGAGTTACTTTGAATACAGCGGTGACGCTTCATCTTTTCATTCCACTTTTTTAAAGCCCGTTCCTGATCGCTCTCAGATTTCAACGAACTCGTTTAGTTTGCGATTCCCTAGGCTACGCGCTGAGTTAAAGGCACTCCATGAACGCAAATACTGAGAACCTACACCTGAGGAGCCGAGGGGTTTCGCTTCACCTGCTCGGTGCCATACGGATTTGCTGTTGGGCAGAAGTTGCACGTTTCAGCGCAGGCTGCAGTAGGGAACATAAAACTTCCCGCAGTTCTCAGCGCTGTGCTTTCAGGAGAGCTCTTCCTCTAGATCAGAGTAGTTGCAGAAAAAAAAGTGAGTTCTTAACGCAAATCCTAATAGAATGTGCTATTTCTCCTCTTCCCAGTGTCTCAGTTTAAAATGGTGAATTACTCGTATGATGAAGACCTTGAGGAGCTGTGTCCGGTCTGCGGAGATAAAGTGTCTGGGTACCACTACGGGCTGCTCACCTGCGAGAGCTGCAAGGTTCTGTACTAATTACTTCATACGAACAGAAGTACAGCAAAAAAAGTTTCAAATGGAAAGCAAAAAATAACAAACTAAGGCAGATGTTTAATAATTTGGCTTATTTCTAATGTGTTTCTTGCTAGACTGTCATGAAAAATTAAGCACCAAAACGCTTCAGGATTAGAAGCCTCTTTGAGATATCTCATTTGCACAAACGGGAAGAAACAACTCGGGCTGTTTTTCATTGTAGCTTTAGTGTAACTTTAAAGCGTTTTGCTGCTGTGAAGTGACGTAGTTATAGAACAACTTTTATTCCTAACTGTCCTAAATATTGATCTTAGTTGATTTACATATGCTTAGAACATTTCTTTTCCCAGAGGAGAAAGTAGAAGCCTCCTCGGTACAGCTCAGTTTCACAAAGTCTAAAGCAGCTTTACGATTTTTCACCCTTCCATATCACACAGTACATTTCTGTAATGATGATGACTTTGCTCTTTTTATACCAACGAGATACTGTCAGAGCTCACCTGACACAAAGACATTAACGTATGACTTGTTTTCAATTACTCCTTATTTTGGGAAGAAAATATTTGTAAAGGCAACCACATTTAGCTACTCCTAAATGAATTAATCTGCATGGTTTTATTATGCTGAAGTTTAAACACGTATGAATTCAAGGCATGCCAAATTTGTCAGGTAAAAATGTGCAAAGTTTTTTACAGCCACCGAAGTAATGCACTGTAAAGGAAGCTCCATCGCTTGAACAAAGCAATTGAAAATACTCAGTTGCATGGGAAAATTAACTTGGCACATTATATTTTCATTTAAAAAAATCAATGAGAATTGAATAACAAGCACTTATGCCTTTAGCATGCACCACTGGGATACACATTCGCCAGAGGTACTCTGTATTGTTTTTATCTTTGCCACAGTGTTCCTACTTATTTTCCCGAGAATTGCTTTGAAGGGAACACTTATTTTACAATTAAGCAATACAGAAGGAGCTGGCCAGCCTCTCTTTCTGCCGTGCTACAGCCGTTCTCGCTAAGCTTTGATGCGAGTCGAAAAAGCAGAGCCCCAGTTCAAGGAAAGCTCCTGTAGGGTCTGCTGCTTTTTTCCTGGATGCATCTCACTTTCATTTAAAATGAACTGTAGAACTGCCTAAGTTCCCGACCGGAGTCTGACAAATATGTTACAATCACTTCTGTGAAATGAAATGCTTAAACACACTATCCAAGCAAAACGGGCTGACTTCTGTATCCACCACGCAGGGGTTCTTTAAGCGAACAGTCCAGAATAACAAGAGGTACACGTGTATAGAAAACCAGAACTGCCAGATTGACAAAACCCAGAGGAAACGATGCCCTTACTGCCGATTCCAGAAATGTCTAAGCGTTGGAATGAAGTTAGAAGGTAAGACTCCAGCCTTGCTCGTACACCGGCTGTACTGCAGATTCACTTCTGAGAAATGACAGGACTGCATGTCATGATAAACACTGTTTTATAAACATTATGCTACTGATCACGTTTTTGAAGTTGTAATAAAAGGTGCCTTATGTTCAATGAAATGGTTGCTTCCTACAATACAGCAAGTAAATGGTACCTCTCTGAAAACCTGTCAAAACCATACACTCCATTTTCATGTATGTACACCCTTGGATATTTTGGTATTTTCAAGGCTGCAAACGAAGGGCTCTAGATAGTATGGAAATTAGTTTTGCAGCTTTATGAAAAGATTTAATTTAGATGAAACTAAGTATGTAAGAGGAATCTAAATTTTAAAAATTCACTGTTAGAGTGATGTGATTTTATTTATATTTTACTTTGGGTTCTTTTTATACTATTATCTTCTGATAATATGGCAAAAAAAAGAGAGACAGAATATACGAGTTCCTTCTTCCACTGACTTGCTTTTGGGATTAAGGACCAAAAACTTCTCAAGTTATGTCCTATAGTTTTCTGTGATGCTACACCTGAGATGTTAATACCAAGGAAAGAACACGGACTTTGAAGTATATTTTCTTTTTTTACTTCACGTGGCTCTGTCCTGAACAGAGAAGAATGAAGAGTATACAATACCCTTTGAGAAAAGAAAATCCAAAAATATCATTCAGATTCAAGTATGAGACTCAAATTTATTCTAACATTGATAAATAAAATAAATAGAGATTTCAAAGCAAATAGCATTTCTACCTGACCAAGCACAAGCTTCTAAATGCCTTCTTTTGTGCTGCAATGGCATTTACCCGAGACACCTAACAAGGAAGAATCAGACCAACAAGGGATACAATAAACCATTAAGGGAGCCATAAAGGACAAGCCCCAATCACCTGAGTTTGGCAGAGGAAAACTGTTGCTGTAACTAAAGATCAACAGAATAATCAGCCCTCTGCAATCTGATGAATTCCACACTATTCCATCTGCCCACAGCCTCAGCTACTACTGACGCCGCACTACACATCCCGAATCCTGCACAGGCATCCAAGTTCAAGCGGGAGAATAACCACACATTTGGAATCATTTTCTCCTTGCTGACAGAGAATAAGGATAAAATACATTAACTGCTTCTACCTCCTCTCAATTGAGGGCAATGATAGAGGTCCAATTTTTGTGCTTCCGTGATTGCATGCAATACCCCCTAATTTCTGGAGGAGTTATACCACGAGCATTTGCTAATCAAACTTGCCGTGTAGCTATTAATTCCGGACACCTGGAAGGATACTATGTGTGCAGATTTAAAGTTAATTACATTTAGCAGCATTGTGATTCAATTAGTTTACTACATTTCACTCAAAACCAAGACGCAGCAGCATTATTAGGAACATTGTGACTGCAAACATAAGGTGCATGTAGTTTTAAAGGTACTTTAGAAGTGTACCCTAACTCCCTTCGCTGTACACCCACACAACTTCTCTTTAGAGAATTAAGAACGTGTGCTTCCGTAACTGTAAATACTTGTGACATTTATGTGTGTATTTCCCTGACAGTGATATATATATATAGCCTTAAAGTCTTGTTCATAAATTACCATGCACTAAAAAAATAAAGAATCATTAATCGTTACAGTCCTTATGATAACGTACAGTATTATGCGTATCCAGCATTCGGAATAAATTTTTAATGTTCTACTAATCCCTAAGATAAAAAGCTCAAGATCTTAACCTCCAGCCATCTCAGCAGTCTCTACATGTCACCTGGCTGTCAGCAGTTCCTCTCTCGGTGTAATTGCCGTTGGGCAAGGTGGGCTTGGTGAGAGCTCCTCGCTAGTCCATTACACGTACAGCATGGTGACAGCCACTGCTGGGACACAGACCACCAACATGACTCCCAAGGCAGCTGTTGAGGTGGATTTGTTTTAATTATTTCTAATTCCAGAGACATTACAAGCCAAAACAGTGCCAGTAGTTTGTGTCACTTCCTCCTTCTCCATGGAAGGCAGCAGGCTGACAGCTTCTCTCTGCGTGTCCCAACTGCAGCTGAACATTTCTGCAGAGCTGTTCAGCTAACTAGAAGTTTCTTAAAGTTATACATCAGCCTGAACAGAATCCTCAAAAGGAAGTATTTTCTTTTCACCATGAAAAAACACATTCTCTCCTTTGTGACTGCTGAACATTTCACAGTTTATGTCTCAGATGTTCTGGATACGGCTCAGACACATTCTGGACATCAGCCGTTGTGTCTTAATGACATAGTAACTTGACATAAAGCCAAAGAAACATTGAGATCTCCATGTGATCCCATAGCAGGTGTGAAACTCCCGTGGCTAACAGTTGTGTAGTCCCCGTGTCTTAATCACCATAATGAGCAGTCCGTCCAAGTTAGCAATGTGCGCGCGACATTTCAATTATCAGAAAAAAGTGACGTTTGTTAAATCAAAATAATTCTTTCTTTAGGAGTAAGTGCTACTCTGAATTTGGAAAAAAAAAAAAAATCAAGGAGTTACATGCCTACATTTCTGCTCTGTCCTAACGTACGTTTTGTTACAGAATGTCCATTTCCAGTTTTCGTTATGATTTACTTCCTCCTCTCCCCTGACAGCCGTGCGAGCTGACCGAATGCGAGGCGGCAGAAACAAGTTTGGACCAATGTACAAGAGAGACAGGGCACTGAAGCAGCAGAAGAAAGCTCTTATCCGAGCAAATGGACTTAAACTGGAAGCCATGACTCAGGTGATCCAAGCTATGCCAACTGACCTGACAATATCCTCTGCGATCCAGAACATCCATTCTGCCTCCAAAGGCCTACCTCTGAACCACACTGCCTTGCCTCCCACAGACTATGACAGAAGCCCCTTTGTAACCTCTCCAATTAGTATGACAATGCCACCCCACGGCAGCCTGCAAGGTTACCAAACATATGGCCACTTCCCAAGCCGTGCTATCAAGTCCGAGTACCCTGACCCTTACACTAGCTCACCAGAGTCAATAATGGGCTACTCATACATGGATGGTTATCAAACAAGCTCACCAGCAAGTATTCCACATCTGATATTGGAACTCCTGAAATGTGAGCCAGATGAACCGCAAGTCCAAGCTAAGATCATGGCATACCTGCAGCAGGAGCAGGCCAACCGAAGCAAACACGAGAAGCTCAACACATTTGGGCTTATGTGTAAAATGGCTGACCAAACCCTATTCTCCATCGTCGAGTGGGCTAGGAGTAGCATCTTTTTTAGAGAACTTAAGGTAGGTAACAATTTCACATTATATTATTTAAGAAAAAAAGATCGTTTTTAATGTTGTACTTTGAGCAAGAAAGCATGGTTTATCTCCTTCCCCAAGCATCTCTAATTCATTTGGCTTCAAGTAAGCAGGCGGTTACAAGGAGAGACTTGTACCTGTCTTCATCTTAGTCTGTAGTAAGCCATATCAGAATTTCACTTTTACCCTTCTGTATTTTACTGTTTATCCTAATAGTTGTTTAACTCCATAGGCCTAGCACAAATTTCACTCCTTCACTGTCAGCCTCTCTCCCTGGCTTCTACTCAGAGTTGAAGAATGTCTGTTACCATTCTGCACTCATTTACATAATTATCTTATTACCTCAAGCAACACAGTAATCTTATCTCTGCGCATCTATGTTCACTCCCTACTTAAGTGCATATTGGAATATTAACTTTCTCACTGGGATATTATTTTCTATGTATGCATGTAGTTAACCATGAAGGCTGGGTTGTAAGCAAGGTACACAGAACAGATAGCAAGGAGGAAGAAAGTATCTTAAGGACTCCTTTGGTTCTTATCACCACTGATACAGTGGGGACTCCTGTAATCTGCATCAGCTACAGTTACCTTTAGGCTCTTCTTTACGAACACTAGGCAGCTGGACTACCCACTACATCCTTACGCACAGCTCTCTGGTGGACAGAAATTTCCCCACATGCATTTATCAGATTACTCTTAAGGCAATTTTGTTGTTTGTCGTAGTCGGCTCTGACAAAGAAATCGTAAGCCAGAAATTTGGGATCAGCCAATATGGATAAACTACAATTTTAAGCCCTCCCTCAATCGAGAAGTTAGCTCTGAAATGAATAAAACATCTGCCTCAAAAAAACAACCAAACAAAAAAACCAAACACGAGATGACAAACTTACATTAGGTCTGAATTTCCCTATTATATTGCCAGTTAACTGAATTTCCTGCAACACAGAGATGTTTTTGCCATAACTATTTGCTGCTGAACTCTGCAAAGTCTTTTGACCCTTAACTTCTTGATTTTCTAGCAAAAGAAAAATAGTAAAATACCCAAATAAAACAATTACTGTGTAAGTTCATTGAGAACTGAATCTACCTATATCAAGAGCACAAAAGGGAGAGCCCATTAAAGATCTGCAGTCAGGATGCTTGCCACAACAGTATTTCTATCATAGCCTTAACGATTCAGACACAAGAAATAAAGTCCATGACTACAAGAAAAGTGAGCGCTACACGTTGTATATGCACCTCCACTTGTTCTCAGATGTTTTCATGGCAATGACTGAAGGAACTATTACAAACTCAGCCTAAATTAAGAAAAAGAAGGGAGGAAGTTACTTGGGGGGGGGTAGAAAAAGGATTTAAAAGGGCTAAGAACTGTCACATCTTTGTTTGCCATATGTTGTTTATAATCTTTTAGTAAGCCATACTTCTCATTTTAAATAATGTACAGATTAGAAGGACAAACGTTTCCAAGAGACTACGTCCTAAAGTCAGGAATCGGGAACTTTCAGTCTATTAAGTTCTTAAGGTTGGAGTCATCATTTCAAAAAAATTACTGAGATTTGCAGAAGATACTGTTCAGTGTCAGAATTTTTAAGTTATCATGATCTGCCTTACAATTACAGTTACGATTGAAGTGATAATAGGAAAAGATATTTGAGCAACATTTACTTTTCATGGTTCTATTCCTTACTCTGTAGGCAGATTTTATAAGCATTCAACACGCTGTGCTGGGAATAGTCTTAGAGATGGTCTTTGTTTCTAACCTCAGGCTGGCTGATACTCTTCAACTAATGCATGCTTACTAGTATGGACGTAAAAGGTGCAGAAATTGGTTTCATGAAAGCGCTGATCAATTGCTCTTAACTCTCAAAGTATATGGGTACTACCATGTATGCACAGACCTCTAGAAATACATATGTTCTAAAAATTCACTACATCCAGGCTTTGGCTACATCTTCCAGAGGCAATGGTTTCTTCTCAGTATTTGTGCCCTTGATACCGTCGAGCCTGCAGTTAGTTTTGTATCTTGTGGCATACCTCGCTCATTTTTCTTAATTGGACAACATCTGCTAAACTGCACGGCATCCCAGAACAATATCAACACACCCAGAAATCCGTCATTTAGGAACTAGGTTACAACAACGCTAAGAACTTGAGACCTTTCAGCTTTCAAAGGGTGAGGTTCTACCAACACTGTTAGATCAGACACCGCACTGTTAACAGTACCAGGTAACGCTAACTCTTTGCAGCTGAGAACAGAGGATCAGAATGGAAATTTTTCCTAACCTTTCTGTCCACCCATGTTGTCAGCTCCTTCCGATGAGTGTAGCAACAGCTGCTATTTCAGATTGCTCCAGAGAACTCAGGTACCTGCGGGGAGTAAAAAAGGACTTCAGGATATGACAGAGATTTTAAACGCAGAAGGAAGGAAAAGGTCATTACGAGGAAGATGCGAACAGATTTTCAAAACAGCTAACTTGTTCCCTACAAGTTACACACAGCTGAGAAGTATACATCTGCTTGAAGTATTTTCCTACTCTGACTTTTCTACATAAAAACTGAACCATCAGATGCATTCCAGATAAGATAAACAGGTGCATTAGCAGATCTGAGACTAAAATTATAGCTGATTCAAGTATTAAAAGGTACCCTTACATGAGTTCTAAAAGTACGTAATGTAAAATTCATAATTGTTAAGGAGCAGATCCTTCCATCTTCATATTCGGTATCAGAAATTAATGGAAACATTAATGAAGCAAACTAGTTGGAATGAATAACAATGCCAGAGTAAGAGCCAACGCAGCAAGCTGCAGTCTAATAACTTGCATTTCAACATCTGCTAAAATCTCAAACATGCACCTGTCTCGTGAAGTGAGGACACTCTGTAATTAGTAATTACATTACAAATTCTTCTTGACATCACATAATACTTGCTTCTTCATCAAAACAAATGTTTCTGTATAGGTGAAATACGAACACAGAAAACCTCCAAGTAAAATGATAATACTAATAGTGAAGAAGACCTTTGTTTGCTATTCTGAAGTTGCTGAAAGCTTAGTATATATAAAAGTAAGATATATCCATCTTATCCTCAGCTATGAAAACTCAGGAATGCCCCAGGGATGCTAGATTTGTAGCCAGCCGTCTCAGTCATGTGAAAGGTCTCTGTACAAAGCTAAAAAGAAAATATTGCAAGAGTTTCTAGAGTCCAAAGGTTATCTGGCCGCAAGAAAGGATGCAGACAGTTCCAGTGGACCGGTCTTTCCTCATCAGCTCACAGCAGGGAAGATTCAACAACTACTTACAAAGTAAAACCATAAAAACAAGCAGTCTCTGCTTGAGGCAGAAGAAAACAGAACCTGCACTGGAGAACAGTCCTCAAGATACTTTCACAGGGCTGAGGATCAGAAAATTCACTAAACGCCGATAGTTATAAAAAAGGCACTAAAGAACCTGTGACTCACATAAAAATACTACCTTGACTTATTTGCTTATTTTAGTGGGGATGTCATAGGTCAAAGTACTATGTGAGCACAAGCCCAATTAGTGAATGATTGCAGGAAGAGCCAGCATACTTCATGTTGAAGAAGTTCATCCTAGAACTATTCACTGAGTTTGCAAACCGATTTAGGCCATGTACTGATGCCAGACTACCAGTTCTGGGACAGACTCCTTGCTCTAAGTACAAATTTGTCCACTAGCTGTAAATGCGTCTTTCAAAGAAACAATGCTTTAACCACATTTCTCAAAAGGGCCCTGTCTGCAGGACTTCTACTGTACAGTGGCAATACAGACGTTTTGGCAGCTGATAAGCAAACAGATGTTTACTTTTGTATTACGTTTTTATCATAAGCACAACTGTATTAGCAGAATTTCAAATTCTCTCTTAAAATAGTGCAAACAGTGTGAATTGGGTCAACAGAAGCACTGGAAACCTTCTGTCACATAAAATGCATTTAGACAGACATAGTAATAATAATATTCAATACATCATGGTTAATTTCAAACTTCAATCTCCAGGAAATTAAATATCAAGAAAAGCAGAGGAAAATAAGGAATTAAGGTACAGAAATTGAATTATTTAGCCAAATTAATAGAGCTGAGGGAATTTTTATTCTTTAGGAAAAAAAAAAATCAGCAGTGGAATACCTTAAAAGTCTTTCTTCAGAATGATGAAAGGTCGATATATTATTTAGACTTAAGTAATCAAAGGCAATTTGATAATTTGAAGTGCTTTTGGACTTTGTAGCATGCATTTATCAGGACAGGAAATGTAACTAACATAGGTGATGAAATGAAACTGCCATAGGATTCTTTCAGTCAGGGAAGCAATGAGAAACTGAGGTTGAGGATTTCCCTCAGTATCGGTAGTCAGACTATGGAGTTGCTGTCACATGTAGTTATTGATTTTTAGGCAGGTTTAAGTGTATTGGGATCCAAAAAAAGTCACCATTCATCAGACTTCTGAAACGTTGGGGGAAGTGGGAAAGGAAGCATCTTACTCACCCAACAAATTATTTGCATTAGAAACATTAATTTGATTTAACTAAGCATGTTTCATAGTAAGAAATATTTTTTCAGAGATTATATGGAAAGAAATAGTGAAATGACTGTGATGGAAAGAAGCCTCACCAGAAAAACCAGGCTAATGAAGCACGGAATTATACATGCCATCCCACTGAAACTTGTAGAGATCACTCTGTTAGACGTTCACTTGATGACCTTCTTGATTTCTTCTGAACAAAGCCTGTGACTAAATGCAGTCTTTCAGCATGTAGGCACATCATTTGGTAGCCTTACTAAACTGCTTGCTTGTTTCTAAGCCTCTGGCACTTTTTTTTAAGGGTAAGAAGATGACAATATTCTCCTGTGCTCATTCATACCAAAGCTGCCTACTTTGCCATATGATGTTGTCACCTCTGAGATCAGGAGGCTGAACTCAGCACTCTGGAGTTAGTCACTTTTCCATCCAATGGCTGATGTTCAGCAGCAAGCTGAGACGAAGCAACCATGCTTCGTGTGGGTGCTTTTTGAAGGTCTGTCACTTCCACAGTCAAGTGTATTTTCCCACACTAGTTCATTGCAGCAAGCTTACTCCGATTCCCATGAACAACCATGATGCAATATTTTGTTACTTATTACTAGACAGCAAAAAATGAGCATCCTAATGCTTATAGCAAGCAAAGATATAGGCTGTGTAGGATGGACATGGGGAGGTCTGTAGCTGCAGTCACCCCGCTAGACAGCCTGAATCTCACACTGCAGCCTTGGCAGGAAGGATGAGCCACACTTGCATATCTATCTGCAAGTTGGTGCCATTTGTTATACAAAATGGAAGTTTAGCATCAGAGTTCAATTTTTTTTCCGTCAAAAGAGTAGGATTCTGATTAGAAGCACAAGGCAACTGACAGCAGTGCCAGATTACCCAGGTGTGGTACCAAATGCATTGTTACAGGGCAGTATGAGAAAAAAAAAAAAAAAAAAAAGGGCAGTATGAGAAAAAAAAAAAAAAAAACCAACCCACACTGCTGTTCAGAACTTGCATATCATGATGGCTTGCAGAACTTGGAAGTTCCTGCCACAAAAACAGTCATTCCCTGCCCCTTACAAACTATGGCATTTCTTAGAACCAGGCAGTAAGTCTTAATGTGGGAAGATCATGGCTCTTAGCTCTGTGGAAACAGTCTCATTCAGATCCAGTGCCTTTGTATGTCACATCATTGTAACACAGTGGTTGTGTACAGCACCGATTTCTGTTCATATGGGACGGTTCCCAACCACAGTGAAAGTTCGCCTCTACAAATATATCCAGGCTGCTTAGATTTAAGGATATTCTTCTGTTAGCCATACTGAAGTCACTTGGACTTCCTACCAACCCCGCCAAAGTTCTGTAATATAAATTCATGATGATTTATACTGTCATATATAGACACAAGCTGCTCCAGATCAGTGATGGTCACCTTTGCACGCACATCACTGTGGAGTCAATAGCTCACCTAACGCACCCAGCCCTAGGGCTGAAAAATGCTGAGAAAAAGCAGAGGAAAGTATGATTTATTAAGGAAGAATTAAGAGATCTAAATAGCCGCAGCTTAATGAAGCAACTGATACAGCCACATGGCAGCCATGTAGAAGCACAACGTCTGAAAAAAAAACCAACTCGGAACAAGCTGAATGCATTCTACAGCTTTATAGGCACAGGAACACAGCAGAGGTCTTAATTCTTTTCCATTTCTGATTTTTAAATTATTATGAAACGAAGCTTCAAATGGAAGCAGTAAAACCAAGAAGTAGACTGCACTAAAACTTCTCAGTCCACTACTTCTCAGCTCCCAGACTTTGCCCAGCATGCATTAACAGCAGCTTTTTAGCCACCTAAATCAGCAGCTTGTCTGCTTCCAGAGAAGCACGTCATTTTACTGTACCCCAAAATACAGTCATAGATTTTTTTTTTGGTCACCTATCAAGATATCACAGTTTACCCTGTTCCACAGCCCCAGGTTAAAAGTATCTGAATCCATGCCAGACTACTTATAAATGGAAACAAAGATTAATTTCATGCTCTGGAAACAAAATTCAGTCGCTTACTTCCCCCCACTTACAGGCAAAGGTGCAAAAACAGCCTCAAAAAAGAGCAAGTTTTGGTGCAAGAGGAAAGCGTATTTCAACAGCCCTTTTAAATAACAAGAAGAGCATTTCGGGGGATGACCAAATGAGCCATGAAGCTTTGGTCTGAACCTCATTACAGAGGATCCAAGGGTGCCCAACACCGTGGTGCTGCATCGAACACGTGCAGCGCAACCCTGTTATTCAGGCGAGGCACTCCTGAGGGAAGCACCACTCCAAAGCAAGCTGAAAGAGAACTCACCACTACCTTCATCAGGTTTCCAGCCATTTCAGCACACTTACAGACTGCAGCTCTAGCCAGATAACATTCGGTAAATCACGACACGGAGCGCTTACGTGCTGTCTTACCCGCATTCTAGAAGCGGCGTGAAGCATTAGCATTTACACAGCGCGGTAAAACTGGAACGCCTCGAGCCGCTCACTTCCCAAGCTCCCCAGGCTGCAGGCGGTGCTCTGCCCGCGCACCTCAGGCTGCAGGCCGCTCACTTCGCGCCCTCCCCAGGCTGCAGGCCGGGCTCTTCCCGCGCACCTCAGGCTGCAGGCCGCGCACCTCAGGCTGCAAGCCGGGCTCTTCCCGCGCACCTCAAGCTGCAGGCTGCAGGCCGCGCTCCTCCCGCCTGGACGGGCAGCGCGGAGCACGCCGCTTGCCACGTGCGGAGCAGGCAGCTGCTGGCCGCTCCGGCCACCTGCAGGGTGCCGCAGCCTTTATTTGCTGGCTTGAGTTAAAGACTAAAAGTTGCTGCTGCTGGCGTCGCTACGGGCATATCTGCATAGCAACTCCAGAACAAATGAAAGGGCAGGTGTAAGAAGGAGAAGTAAAAAGAGAAAGAATGGCTCCAGTAGGAAAATGAAGCTATAATTTGATGTGGACATTCTCAGTGGCTTTTTTCCGCTTCTGTAGCTGGTAGCTGTTGTGCTGCAGGTGCAGACCGGGCAGATAAACATTCAACACTGTTAAGGGAACACCTCAAGTATTAACACAACCATTACCGTTTTTATACATATAATATGTATATAATATGTATATAATTTTTCTATGCATATATACATTTATATACACAAACGAGTAAAATAAATGCAAAAAAAAAAAGAAAGAAATTTCATTTCGTCCAATTCCGGAATTGCCCATCATACTCATCGCTTGGAAATGGAAAGAAACTAAAATCGTTTTTCAGAAATTCAGAAATAGAAAAATGCTTTTTTGCATCTAAATACAGCTCTTCATTTGTTGAAAGAAAAGTTACTTTGATATTTGTTGCTAAATAAAATCTTGGATCAAGTAAATTTAATTTAAAAAATTAGTGAAGGCAACAATAAACACAGGAAATATACATGAATAAAGTGTTCTAAAAGTCAGGCAACTCTTTTAAGACTATAAATATAACCTAAGCAAGGCCTCTATAATTAGCAAAGGGTGAACAAAAGAAGACATCCAGAAATAGATGGGGAGGGGGGAGGTGGGGAGGGTGAAATGTCTTGGTTAGCCTTATTCAAGTGTTCTTTCCATAGCATAGGAAATGGTTCCAGCTAGCTCATGAGTTCTGTTGGTATTAACTGATTTTTAAAAGGACATTTCCATGTTGTCTCTATGCCAAGGAAATTCTTTTACTGGCATGTTTGCTGAATACAGGAAACATCGTCCCGACTAAGTGACACTGGATATGACGAAGAGTTGTGTCCTTATTCTGGTGTTACAGTCAGCACCCTCTGTTTGTTTCCTCTGGATACCATTCGGTATTTATTGGGGAATACTTACTGCAGTCTTGCAATTTGTCCTGAGCAATGAGCAGTGGCTGGTGGCGCTGAGTCATGGTTCACTGTCCCTGAACCAGCTCACCGCAAGCCCTTGGCGGGGGGCAGCAGGGAAGTCTGCTCATCCCCTATTCCATCTCCTACCTCTTAAAAATTTGGGGGAGAATGTCTGTAGGGAGCAACAGAGCGCTGGGAACCTCTCCATGCAGCGGCAAGAATTCCCTGTACAAGGAAATAAACATGCACCCACAGCCGCTCCTAAACAAGAGTTGAAGAAGTTAGTCTTGAATATGGTGATGTTCAGTGTAAGTCAAGTTGTGCTTATGGGTCTGGTCTTGTGCTGCCTATTGCAAGAAAACTTCTCTGAAGCTGATGAGGGCTGTGTCCAAATAAGAAGTACAAGTTAAGATCTTGAATAGTGCATTTCCAGTTTCACTCACAGCATCTACCAGTTTCCTGTTTTCTTCTGCATAGCTGCCTGGGTCAAGTGTTTAAGTTTCATTTGCTGTGTTTTTCCTAAATCCTCTTTTTGTTATTTATTGGCTCTTCTTTTCCTTTCTCTTTCCTGGGAATTACGTTAGCACCACAGTCAGCACGTGGGCAGCAGTAACTGGGGCTATTTGTGTCCGTGGGCCGCGTGGACCTACAGTGAGCGCCGCAGTTCACCAGCACTCAGTGTGCTTCACCAACACTCTCTTCAACTCCTTGCACAGCCTTCCAGTAAAAGGTGGAAGCCTTTGAGAAAAAGGTCCAGAGTGGGTGGGTCAGGCAGGCCTGCAGTCTCCACTCCATCTTGCTACTCCTGTAGCTCAGTAAAAATCACCAAAACAAATTATCTAGTGTGCAAGTCGAAGCCAAAACTAATGCTGCAGCTTGTGCCCAGGTCACCACGGTCTAAAATAGTTTCAGCTTCTTTTGTAACCAGTCTGCAGTCACTGATGTTCTTCCTGCCTTTATATGGAGAAAGTGAGACAGAAAGACAGCTACTCACAAACAGATATTACCGGAGTATTGTTTTGAGGGGTACATATGCACTGATATCACACTTGTGAAAAGCAAGGTCAGAAAATTTTCTGCTTTTGAGCCTGAGACCCTGAATCTCCCAACAATGTTTTGAATATTGGTCACATTACTAAGTTTCAACCCAGACTTACTGTATCTTGAAAAATCCAAAACCGCTAAAAGGAGTAGCATCAGAAAACAATCTTTGTGATGCAGTACTTGGAAAACAAGGGTCCTTGTTTAAAACAGAGAATAAGTATCAAGAACGGCAACAATAATAATAACTCTGAAGTTGAAATATGCACGTGCAATTATTTTACTTTGATCTGTCCTTGCTGAGATAGGTACTTATTCTGCAAGTGTAGTCAAGGACAACGCTCCCTCCTAAGAATGAACTTTAAGTGGGAGTATTTGCAGCGGGAAGTGTTATGCCTCAAAGTCGGTGTTTACATGGCTAGCTCATTTGGCAACACTGAACAGCATTTACTTGTCATTCACGTGCCTCTCCTTTAAGGCTTTCTCTTTTCCTCTTGACTTCAGTGGGAGCTCCACTGTTTTGCCTTTGATTCCCCTGCAAGCTGACCACTCTAATTAATATGAGTTTCAGTGGAGTGTCTCTCTCCCTCTTTTTCAGTAAAAGAGAATATCTTTCAGCAGCTTACCCCAGCACCAGCTTGTGTATTTACTGATCAGGTGCCGGAGCGTTATCAAACTGGCACGTTCTGCCTATACAGAATATAACTTCATTTTTTCTCAGTCCCTGCCAAACAGGACTTTACCTTTTACTCCAGACCTAATAATAAATGGTGGCATAACTGAGAAAAAAATGACATTTATCATTCTAACAAACTCCTCTCAATGTTGAAAACATTGCTTAGGTCTGTGTTTGTTTGTTTAACAGTTACAGTTTTAGCTAGCTAGCACGGTCTTTCTCCGTAAGATGCTTTCATAGTACCTTGGTGCAATAAATATAAATCAGAAAAGATCCGTTCTTTCTTTGAGAGCACCATGACCTAGGGCTGGATTGTGCAACCCACGCTAAACCTCAGCCTGCTTTGCCCTGCACTAACTGTGCTTTGCCCTTCAGAGATACTTCTTCGTATGGGACATAATAGTACATATTGAGGAAGACTGACAGAATCTGGTCCTTTTTTTTTTTTTTTTTTGACCTGCTGCTTGTTTTGTTAGAAATAAATGTCTGACATTTTGATCGCAGACCTGCATATCTGCATGTAGTGAGGGACACGATGAACACAGGAGCCACTTTTCTCCTCTGTAAAAACTGTTGCATGTGGATTTCTGTGCTAACATAACCCTCTTTACAATATTTCAAAAGATACAGGACTTCCCAGCACCATGATAAAGTTTTCCTGTGTTCCAATAATAAAAGTTGAACGTACCAGTAATTTCCAGTTCCTCTGAGGTTGGGCAGCCTGTGAGGACTAACTCAGAAGTAGCCAACCTGCAATATCAGTGTGGGAGTCGGAAACAGATGTTCACCGGACAATACGATTTGTTGTCACTGTCGATACTATATGGCACTTTTCCCAACAGAAATTGTTTGTAGCTGGAAAAGAATCTAAGGAATGATTCATGCCCCCAATTACTATTATTACTTTAAAACATGAAATAGTTCTTGTTTTCTTTTGTTTCATATGACTGATTCGGAGAGGCATAAGGACTCAAAAATACAATTAGTTGGACTTGGAGCATCTGCGTAGTACGTCAACCAAATAATTTAAGGCTTTTTCCTTGGGACAAGAGGAATTATATACTAAAAACAAGAATCAACTTCCTTTCTTTAGAATGAAGGTGCTGTAACCTTATAAAGTACTCGATATTCATTATCTAGTTATACTAAAAGCACACGGCAATGGGTAAACTGGATGTTGTATGTGTGTCTGAGAGTGCTTATTTATAAAAGTTAAAATTTATTATATTAATATAATAATATTTTATACACATAATAACATTTGTAAGTAGTTTTTTTGCGCCCTAGAAATTCTAGTCGGCCATTTGGTCATTCAGAACTGATCAAACACTCAAATGAGAAAAATCCTCTATTAGAGTAACATACAATGCCTAGCCCTTATTTCCAAATTTCATGAATATTACAAAAAGAATGCACTAGATCATACTTACTGTATTGTAAAAGACAATGGATTAGGCTAGGTGCTCTTTAAATTAAATATTAATTTTACAGGGATACATCAAATCTGTTTGAAAAAAAAGCAAAAACTGGATGTAAGTGAAATCAGGCCTAAATACAAATGAATATATTCAGTAGGAGTCTCAATGAGAGTTGAAGATCTGAGTACCAGAACCCTTGGATATATCACCTATATTTTACATCAAAAAGTAATGCTCCGGGTATTTTCAAAAATGAAGACATCTGGGATCTAAATTGGAGTTCACTGAAATCAGTAGCAGAACTTGGATATAGATGCTGACTATCGTATCTCTGGCAGGCTCTTTTTTTAGAGATATATAACAAAGGAAAAGGTGTGTGTAATCATAGGACTCAAACAAGAGCAAAACATTTTAGCACTGTAAAATCAAGCAACTGCCTTATTTTTACAAAAGCATTCAATAACAATTCACAGTAATCTTTCTATAATAATAATCTCTGTTTATTGTATTTACTGCTGCAGTGTTCTGCATCAGAGTAGTTTAATGATCTATGTCAGGCTTTTGTCAATGAAATGATTTTCAGCTCTATGTTTCTTTTTAACTACTGCAGTGACTTAGCCTCAAGTCCCAACCATGGTTCAATTTTCCATGATTCTAGATTGAGTGAATCGAGAAATATTTTAATAGTGAAACACTATCTGCTCAGATCGTTTTGCATGAGAGCTTGAATTCTATACAAAATGTTCAAAGTCAGTGTGTGATAAGACCAAATTAAATTAGCCAATCAGATGATGCGTAGCACACGTGTAAGTAACACACTAAATGTTGTGCGTGTGCCTGCATATGTGTATTTTTTTATATATATATTCATGGATTAAACTGAGTTTTTCATCAGCTAGGTGGTGGCAAGTGCCAAAATGATTTAGGATTAGGATGGGATTTAGGCTGATCTAGCTACAGTTGTAATTCTCATTTCATTATCGTGCCTGGGACACTGCAACAGTTGTGTTGTTGTTTTTTTTATTTTATGAAATAGGCAAAATTAAATGTCCATACCAGACATACCGTTAGGTTGTGGGGAGTGGAAGAGAAACACTGCATTAGACTTCTTTTGTCTGCACCCAGCAGAGATGTCCTGAATGTAGAAAACAGCTGGGAAACTTCCTATACACTACACAGCTTGAAAAATGACTTCAAGATTTTTTTTTAAAAATCCATCTGATTAGACTTTATTTCAAATGACTGATACTCTGGTTCCGTAGTATGTCTCTTCATAAAATATGAATCAATACAGATGCTGCGTTATCTGGTTGCATTACATCACTTTTGATACTAACTCTACTTTCACTGTTACTGTCATGACAGTTGAATCCCAGTAAATGTTTTAGGCTTCGAAGGCTTCTCATTGCAATACCAGGGAAGGACATGCTTACACAAGGCTTCATTGTTACTTAGCATTCAAAAAATTACTGGCTTAACACAGACTCATTTGCAGAAGTGACTCTTCCACCATTTTGATGTTTCTGATTGCTATGTGTTCATTTTGATCCGCTGATCAACATTCCGCTGTCTGCTGTCAGTTCACATCTATGAGCCATTTTGGAAAGCAGGAGCTTTAAGAGGAAGCCAGTTCTGATGGTCGTGTTACAGGGATGGCTTGGGCAGAGAGGTGAGCAAACGAGGCAGCTTCAATTAGCAGGAGCGCAGCCCACCCTCTGGCAACGCCAGGAAGGGAGGAGAGCCTGGGCCGCTGCTGCCCACACCAGAGTTAGTTAGAGCACTCTGAATCTCATCTTTTGATCTCGGGCGATATTTTTCTCTGTTATGTCACAGAGGTCACCTGGCTCATGTGTGACAAACTGCCTGCATAAGTCACAGTGCCAGTGGCAGAGATTTGTAACCATGTCCCTGGTCCATTGCCTTTGAATTATTTCACAGGCCCTCTGCTTTACATTTACACTCTGTCGGAAGATGAACAGGGGAAGGGAGTAAAATCAAGGGCAGGGTCTCATCCTGAAGGACAAGGGGAAACAGGTGGAAGGTTAATGGCCCTGGAGCGTATCCACAAGCCTCTCAGGCTTGATATATGGGCCTCAGGCCTAAAACGGGCATTGGCTTTCAAAGATATATTATTTCATTTGAGGAGAGACATTCTGGAGTTCCTGCATTTGTCTGCTGATAGATGATCCTCTGTCCACAATTGGTTATGGCGTGTGAGTTTTCCTTGGGCCTGCTCCCGTACATAAAAATTTTGCTGAGCTCTCCAACCTTTCACATGCCTTTAAGAATGGGACGTGTGCAGGCCTTTTGGCAGGCTGCTGGATTTTTGTTGCTGCTATTTTTGTAGTTCCTTTTGAACCGGGAAGCAAGTGGGGGATGAAAGACACTTCTGTTCATTCATACATAGCTGGACAGGGGTGGCCTCGTGGGGACAGCATGGGGGAGAAGAAGATGTCAGGAATCAATTATGCATACGTGTGTCTACAGCCCAGGCGGAAACAAGCCTGCCTAATCCACTCTTTTACACTGACACATGCCTGTGTAAAGATAAAAGCAGGGAAATCATTTACGTGATGTTTTTACAAGCCCTCTTCTTTTACTATATTTCGTTTTCACAAGCTTGAGCTTACAGGACAGAGCAAGAGCAGTGATCCCATGCCTTTTATCAGTGCCCTCTCCAGAGTAGTGACAACAGGCACCTCCTAAAAATGTGACACTACCGGCTGCTTTCCAACCAAGATTCTGAAGACCCACAGCCAGCTCACACTGTTTTGTATGCTGATAATCTGAGACTGGCTGAAACAAGCAGGGGTTCAGGCAACGTGGCAGAGGCCTGGGTGCAGTGTGGAGAGAGCCCTGTGCGTCCTACACAGGTGTGTTCCCACAGTATCCTCTGTCCCAGCATAACCACTACATGCCACAGAAAATCTGGTTAAAAAACAGTTCAGAAAGTGATTAATGTACCCTACCTAGCAGCTTGTTAACCAAATTGTTCTTTTGATTTTACAAATATACTTGTAATAACTGTTATAGGATTGTGTTTCTAAGACCCATTACTCAATGACAGAATGATTTAAGGAATTTGGGATGTATATGTTTACTACGTATTCATTTAGATTTGTTTTAATGACAAATAACTGTTCTGTTTCAGTGGACAGATTTTGTTTGAAAGAATTCAGCCTGAATTATATTTAAATATCTCCCAATTTTATTTTTTTTATTTTTCCTGTAAGTGTAAAAAAGGAAAGTAAGCCCAAAACATATGTAAAATGTTTTCAATATAGTGTGCTTTGCTGTTGATACGGTAAAATTTCTACTTATAAAAACTGGGATAGTAGACTAAATTTAATCCTGCCTCATGTCTCAGTCTGAAATTGTCACCAAAGTGTTGCATTCACAAGTGCATCATTTGAGTAATTAGGATCTGTTTTTTGAACCAGCTGCTAAACCCTCGGCACCTTAGTGTGAGCAGGATTGGGATCATGCTGCACTTCAGTCAGTCCCTGTAGAACATGTCCTGGTGTAATGCAACTATTCCCTCTTCCGTTAGTGCCCTGCAGAGTTTAAGTTAAACAAGTAAGCTAGAGACTTGAGAGACATATTTAGTGTCTACTGCAGCAGTAGGAAGGAAATCTGAGGAGTTGTTAAAAGGAAAGATTTAGAAGCAGAAATTCTACAGAGAGAACTGAACCGAGTGTTAGCAGTCAGGAGGATCTGCTTTTCCACTTGTTGCTTTGATAACGGATAAAAGGCTGTCATGAACTGCTGGCTACCAGCTGGGAGCAGATAGAGTAATCCCGGCAGAGGCTGGCCCTGGCATTCCTTTAAATCTTAGAGACCATAGGAAAATTGTTTTTTTCCTACCATTGTCATCATCATTCACGATGATGTTTTCCACCCATTTAGCATTTTGGTTAAGTAAATCTACTTTACAGTATTATCTTGATTGAAATATAAGCAAATATCATGTAGATAAAGATATTTCAGCTATCTCGCTCAACTGCTTAGAGATAAATTCCAGAGAACTAGAGATCAGCCATAAAATACTACCGATGTGGGAAATGTGCTCTTTGACTGTAAAGGTGTACTGCACCCAGCCTGCAGGCAGTCATAGGGATGGTCTGTAGTGTATGTCTTCTTTGTAATCAATTGCTTGCTATGATAAAGAGACTCAATTGATTAAATCTAGAGATTGTTAATTGAAAGAGAAGAGCAACAGAATGCCACTTGTTAGAAAATGAGCTGGCATGCCCCCTGCGTGGTACAAACAAGTACAAACACAGTGACGCTAAGAACCATGCACGTCTAACCTTACTGATGTGCACTGGGCCACCAAGGTCATGTTACTGACACGCTGGACACATGCAGGATTGGGCCAGTAGCATTTGCTAGCATGCGTACAGATGCTTGACTGGAGCTGTGTTGTTTCAACCTGCGTTATTCCAGCAAAGGGGGAAAAAACACCAAAAGAGTATTTAAAGCTCTGATTGTCATTCTCTACTCTTTACTTTAATGACATATTTAGGGGCCTAGCTTACTTTGTATTCTTATGTGTAATTACCCGTATTAAAAAAAAAATCAACACTCATTAGCGTTCTGTTCCACTGGCTTAATTATACCCCTTAATTAAATCTTGACTAACCGGGGGTCACTTCAGTGTCAGTGGGATTTGTCACTGTTTGTCATCAGGTGTCTGGTCACATCTATTTCTGGTATCCCTGTAGCTGTATTCTGTTTAAGAGCGCGGTCTTTTCTAAATGCAAAGAACAATTAGGCATTACCTTATTGTGTTCAGTGCCTCACAAATTAAATGAAACGCTAGTGAATCTGTTCTATAACGCTAGCACTCTCCCAGTCCTCACATGCAGGAGGTAAGGAATCAAGCAAATATAAACCTTTTATAAACACACTTCAATACCTTACTTGTGCTCCTTTTCAAAGGCTTATTCTTCCTGCTCTCAAAAGCCGTGGTCTTATTAATTTATCAGATAATCTTGTGTTCAACAGGCGTAAAAATATATTGCAAATAGCAATCCAGGGATACTTCTCCTTTCCTCTATCTCCTAAACATGAAATGAATTTGAAACATGACCAGCAAGAACAAGCTAAATCAATATTACATGCATAACAAATACAACATGGCATGTGCTGCTATTGCCGTGCTGCTCAGAGTCAGAAGACTGAGGCTCCCAGTTCAGTGAATAATTCAGTGGGAGGCCTGCACGTGCAATAAGTGCATAATAGTGCTGCTTCTCTCTGTTTCAAATTTGCATGTTTGGGGTTTGTTCTTTTAGAAAGTTACTTATGGGAAATATAATTCCCATGTTTATGCATATAATAGGCACCTAATGTTCATCTGAATAATTGATTAGTCAAGTCAGGCTTTCATAATTAGTTGTTGGCTTTTCAGTATATGCCCACAAAACACTTGTCAATCTATAGATGTTTTTAGTTTATTAATACATACGTTATCAAAAGAGCTGCAGTCATTACCTGGAAAGCATTTATTATTTATTCTGTGGAGGCGAAGGAAGCATTTCCATTCTAGATATGTATTTCCAATCTATTCTAACTTTCCCAGTAGATCATCTTTTCATTGTTAAAGTTTTCATGAATGTTATCAGTCTGCAAGCTGCTTACAGTGGAAATCTGAATGAGGGGGTTTAAAAAAATGCATTCAGCCATTTCTCTGTTACACAGAAGCTAAAATGAGAGGTTTCATTGATTACAAAATAGTATGTATCCCTTACTTGTAGGTAGATAAATAACAGCCACCTAAATAAACACTACTAGCGGATATCCCTTCTGCAGCCATAGGCGCTGACACCAGACAGATGCATCTGTTGATAGCTCATGTGGCAGTGATACTGCAGCATGAGCTGGATACCTATAAAGTAAATTGCAGGTTTATTAGATAAATTATATTTATTATCAACTTGATTACTTCGTCTGAACTCCACCACTTAATGATTTTTGGTTCCTTACCAGTTTTCATGTAGTTGCCATGAAAGGAGAGAAGCAACTTCTTACTCCAGAAACTTTGCATTTTGTGCCCATGATATAAAATTTATAAAACAAAATATTTGTTTGTGAAATCCAGTATGAAAATTGATCTTTTTTTTTCTAGTAGTAAGTTAAAGACCTAACTGTCTGATAAATGACAGGACTCCAAATTGAGTGGTTTATCTTATGGGGAAATAAACTATCTTTTCACTGGGAGGCAACATTTACTTCTTGCACTAGCTGAGTGTGAGGCACTGAATTCATAAAGATATTATTTACGGAAAAGTTATTTCAGTTCCACATATGCTATACATTTACTTTCCCTTGCTCCTGTTCAGAAGAATCACATCCATTTTAGTGAAAATATATAAGCTTCCACTTCTCATCGGTGAGTACAGAACAAATGCTTCAATAAACGTGGAAAGTGCTTTCTTGAATCAATCTCCTCCTGAGGCTAGAACCACTGGATGTGTATAAAGTTCCCCGCTTCACAAGTGGAAGGACACATATATAACAGCAGAGTTCTAAAAACATTTTAAATCTAGACATTTCTAGAATAGCTTCTTTGTTTGGAAAGAATATGATGTAAAAATCCCATTGTAGTGGTGGAAAATAAAATTGTGTGCTCATTTTTCTGGTGTTACCTATTTAAATGTGGTTCACCACTGAATTATGCGGTCTTATAAAACTCACACCACAAAGTTCTTGAGCAATACTACAGCATTTATGTACATGAATGTACATAATATGCACACATCCTATCTCAGTTTCTACTTATAGATATAAAATTGTAGAATCCTTCTCTTCAAACAAATTTAATTACATGCTTCCCGTGGAAGAATGCAAACATATTTCTAAGAGCATCATTATAAAGTTCCTTTTCCACAATAGATATGTCTTGTACTAATGTAAATGTTCATTATCTATTTTTATATCCATTGCAAAATAATAGAAAATTAAACACTATATTGCAAAGAACACAATATATATATGCATATTGGAATCAGAGCTAAATTTGCAACTACTTTTTTAACTTTCAGTGTAATATTTTGTGCAGTGTTAGAATTTCAATCGTGGTATTATACTAATACGTGGATGTTCTATTGGAATATTTTTAAGCACAGCAGTTGCAACCTGGAAAGTATTTATAATTTGGACTAGCGGGCTAATTAAGGATTCAAGCTGTGCGAAGAGTGAAGCATCTACATTCTCACTATTAGTGCAGAAAGTTCTCACCAGTTCCCCTATCTATTAACCTAAGAGTTCAGAAACATTTCCCATGGATATTGTATGGCTATCTCAGTTCTTCCATTTAGACTTTGAAAGAACATTGTCTCAAAAAGTGTTTTACAATTGGATATAGATGTATTTGCTAAAGAGATTCATATTTTCATGATTAGACAGGTGATCTGATCACAGGTGGAAAAGAGATCATGCAAATAAACAATGAATTAGAAGCCTGAATAGGAATGTTAAGTCTGTTTTCCTAAGTTACAGTTAAAGGAGAGGCATTATGCAGGCTTTCAGATAAACTCACAAAGCTCTTATCTATACAAACCTGATAGATCTGCCATTATTCTTAGTGAACAACAGAAGTTATATCATTCAGTTTCATTAAAAATGCATTAATCCCCTTTTAGCAACCTTCTTCTAATTCATTGACTCAATTATACATTGAACAATAAAAATGTTTCGTATAATAAAAATACAGTATTAAAATGTGGTTTATACATAAATATTTCATTGCAATGAGATTATTCAGGGTTTTAAAAGTATTAACAATATCATGTTCTGAGGCAACAAAGTGCAGTTTTTTCAGCATCTCTGAAACTATATGTCAGAAAGATTAGTCTTTAAAACAAGTCGGCCTGAAACGGTTGCTTATAGCAACCTTGCAGTACTCCATGTACAAACATCCTGTAAAGTTAGTGACACTTACCGGCATAGGTCGATTAAGGGACAAGATGGTACTTAGGATGTACACACGTACTTAGAAGCCCAGCGCCTCCAAGGGGCTCTGCACAGCAGAAGAACCTTGCCAGTTTTACTGGGTCAGGATTTGATCAGCACACCGGATGCTCAGGACACAGCAGTTCCTCTGCAGGCCTGTCCCATGGCACAGCCTGTGGGGCCAATTCTTGAGCAACTAGCGCTCAGTTTGTTCAGATAATTGCCACCAAAGTCACCAGCCTCTGGCCTGAGTAACAGCGGGCTCTGACTCCCCGGCCTGGGCCCTGAGCTGGTGCATGCCATTGCTGGCAACAGCGTGCTCGGCAGCGTGAGCAACTCCACTGCAGCGGCAGCCACTGCGATTCCACGGGCACCAGGCAAACACCTCCAGGCACTCAGCCTAGGTCTGGTGCAGACAGACCAGCTAGAGCAATCCACCGAAGGCTTTCATTGATTTTAACACAGCTAGTACTTTGTAGAGTTTTGTGTTCAGTTTCTTTGTATTCATTTTTTGGTGGCAGGAGAACAAAATATCACTGGTTGTACTAACACGCTATCAGCAGATTTTAGCTCAACATGGCCTAGCAGTTCTTGTGCCAGACCGCCAGCAGTGGTGGGAGCTGTGAGAAACTCGCCTGATTTTTGCAAGCGTTCCAAGATGCGAAGAGAAGAAAGCGCTTTGTATTTTCATTAGTCATCCCTTTGCAGATTTACTTTTAATTCTTTCAGCAAAGCAGATTATTAAAAGCAATGACCTGAGGTCTTCATTCAGATATCAGACTTGCAATCCTGTATAATGCATGCCTGAGGGCAGAGGTCACACTAACGAGTCTGTTAATGCAGTCACTCTGGGATAGGATCAATCTCCATACTTCACCATATTGATCCAATAGCTCATTGGCACTTCCCTCTTTGAATTGATTAGCTCATGTGTGAAAAGAGATGGATGGGTTTCTGGCCCTGAGGAGCCCGTCAGGGCACACCCATGGCAGGGGAAGTGGATGTTTTCACTGCTTCATTTGGGTGGCTCATTATGTGGATGACTCAGGGGGAATAAGGGTCATAACATTGTTTTATGAATTATTTACAACAAAACACCAGGTTTTTCCTTCATTTGATGTTCTACCTGTACTTAATCCCTTATAAATAGAACATGAAGAAATGGACACAAACAACTAATAAATGCCATATATTTGTGTAGAGGGAATCAGCACACATAAGTGACCTCAAAATGTAATTTTGATAACATGAGGTAATAATAATAGATATGAGGGTAGGAATAGACTTCATGGGTCATCTAGTCCATTCCCCTTATACTGTGACAGAATATTGATGGTATCTAGAATTGAATTACATTTTAATTGCATATACTGGAGAAGTACTCACAGTGAATCTAGTTCGGATACCTCAGCAAACTTCGTATGCACACTGTTCTGTAGAAAGGAGCAATTTGCATGCAACATGTGAGCTAAAAATAAACTATGCACATCTCTCAGCTGTTAGAAGTAACCTAAAAAAAAAAAAAAGATTCAACTCCATTTATCAAATAGTCACATATTTACAAAATGCATATATTTGACACAGTAGATTGGATTTTGGTGCTGTGTGTGCTCATGCAAGAGGGAATATAAAAGGAGCTGTCGCCAGAATCTGAATTTAGAAGTTGGCTTATCTTAGGTTATATTAAAAAAATGTAAGCATTAGCAGAGTCTTCAGAGATGCAAAGCAGTACAGAGGACCTGCTCCTTGAAGTCTTCTTTTGAAACACAGACATTTTTTTGTTGTTTTGTTTTGTTTTACTTCTGACTGCATATGAATTGCTGAATCAGTCTCCAAGATGTTTATAATGAAATAATTTATTATATACCATCCAATCTTAGGATAGTATATAGCATCATACCTAAGATGCAGTTACCTAGGATATCAGGTTATACAATAACCCTGTAAAAAAAAATACTGGTGAAAATATTCTCATTGTGTCATTAAACTGATGCTTACATTTATGAAAGAAGACAGTGCACTTCAATAATAATATCTTGCCGTATTATTTAACTGGACGTTCTGGATTTATTTGGTAGGCTGGCTGTTCAAACTGAATGATATAAAATTTTATTTACAGAGAAGTGTCCATGCATGCTTCACACCGACAGGCAACCCTTTTCTACTAGTAGATTTACAGTAGCATAAACAGGTACTGCATAAAAACATAGCAATTGGCAGACCTTTCCTTAAAGGTTTTGTAGACTAAAAGAAACTGACACTCAGGCAGATTGGTGAAAAAAAGGAAAAAAGCCAAAGAGGGAAATTAGTCCCTTTCTTGTCAGTAAAGTTACGCTGAATGTTTGTATAATCCTGCATTCATTTAGATTTCTAAGTCATTCAGGCTATGTTATAGCTGGGAAAATTGCCCTGACTTACATGGACTTAGTATGGAGCCATACTAAAAAACAAGTTCCAATACACCTAAACAAGAGTTATTAGAGTCAGTGTTGGAATGTACTTCCCTTTGATAAATCTGGGATAAGTATGGGATTATTGAATGAATCTTCTTATATTTGTGTATTAAAGCAATATTTTAGTCATGGTAAATCTTCAGAAATAAAACTCATAAACTTAATTACAAAACAATGTAAATGGTACTCAGATCTAGATTAATAGCAGTTTGACAGACACTTGAACACAAGCTGCGTAAAAAATATGATTTTTTAAAAACAAAATTTATGCCATCTTATTATGAACTCTTGTCCATTGACCAAGAATCTGCCAGTCTGACAAAAACTCAGCTTTCAGAATTGTAGCATATGGTGCACTCCTGGGTGAATGGAAAATTATCAGAGCAACTTGATTTTGTTGTTCATCCCCAAAGATGAAATCACGGAATCATAGAAAAGAGTTGGAAGGGATCTCTGAGGGCCATCTAGTCCAACTCCCCTGCAATGAACAGGGTACATCCAGAAATGAGCAAAGAAAAAATGAATCAGTTAGATGATTGATTAGTCTCTCACTTTTCAAAATTCACAGTTATTATTTTCCATGTGAATATTTAGGAACTCAGCTTAGAGGCTCAAAGTCTACATACCTGGTAACGTGTCCAGCTCTGACAACAGAGAAAAGTCAGTGGCTTGCTTAGCTGTGCTTGCCTACTTAACCTGTCCAGTCATTTTTACCCATAAAGATTCTCCTTGTTCCATGCTTTGTACTGCAAAAACTCCTCATCAACAGAAAAGCAGCTCAAATAAAAAACAAGGATATCTTAAAACAAACATTAATATTAATCCTAACTGCAGTGCATATGTCAGTATGGGACCTGAGCAGAGTTGTGACAACCTTATTTTAATGATACTTAAGAGATTTCCAAATTAGAATATAGGAAAAAGGAAGTCGGATAAATATAACAATGCCAAGTAAAGGGATAAATGGAAAAACATTTTAATACACTATTCCTTGAACATTCATTCAATCAACACTTCCTGTGATTTTTAATAGCATGGCTCAGTCTGCCATTCTACAATTGCATTTGTCAGGAAAGGAACTAATTTTCATGTAGTTGATGTTCAGAGTTGAAAGAACATAGCTAGATTGTAGTAGCTGCATACCAAGAGCCTCCTCCACTGCTTTTAAGACAAAAAGAGAAGAACCGAGTCTTTTGGATCACTCTTATATACAGTAACCCACTGGTTCTTACCTTCTTCTATGGCTTCAGCTTCCTTGGGTGATGCTTTTAAGCAACTTTTCCTATTTAATCAAAAAGGTATTGGTTTAGTACATAATAAACCCATTTCTAGTGCTAAATATTCTTTCACTTTCTCCCATGTCATTGCATCTTCTTTCTCTGTCTCTGCCCGAGTGACTTACTGTTACTGCTGCAGCTCCTGGGATGTAAGACAACCTTTCCGTATTTTTTCTTCATCAGTACAGCATTTCCTTTCACATCTTGTCTGAAGGCACTGTTTCTCATGATTTCTGACTGCTTTTGCTGTCAGAAATTTTGGTATTTTCTTGGCAGTTCAATTGCAAAGCAGGAAAACAGTGGGAAATACATCTGTGTGGCAATTGCAGTGCCATACCTGTTTCTGTTGCCAAAGGTGTAATACAGGTGACTTTCTGTCCTGTTTAACACACTGTAGCACTCAGTCTGGAGACTTCAGTTCTATATGTTTCAGTGATTCAAATATGGGCAGAAGGAAATATCTGCCGTTACACAACCAGATGTTTGTCAGAAGTATTTAGAGGATTATGAAAAGTAAAGTATAAAAACAACATATTCTAGTTTGTGATAAAGATTGAAATGCTGTGCAACCAAGAGATAAAGACCAACATAGTTTTCTGTGCATGTAACATATATATAATAATTAGGCAAGCTGGTAGTATCAGTGTAACCTTAACAGAGGAGGGAACTCCACAGGAGTCGCATCATAACATATTTTAATCCAGAAAATATTAGATGTAATAAAACCAAAATAAAATAAAAACCTAACTGTTACTATGCACATTTAAAAAAGATATTTCAGAATAAAAATTAGTGCTACATTCACATTTGATGCCGACTAGAAATGGTACGTAAAATCTGATGTATTAGATTCTGTATGTGGTTTATAAAGTTTCCCACACTGGGTATCACTAATACGTACCTGAAACATTTTTCTTCTCTCATTTACGCTGCTGTAACTTTAAAGTCACTCCTTTTTAGCCATGAAATCAGATTACTTGCATACTTCCCATACAGGGAAAATAGTCCTGTGCTGTGCACACAAGCCAGCATTTGCAGGCATCATCTGTTAAAAGAATAAGTTTATACTTCTCCCAGTTTGTGCTTTTCCCATTCTCCATACCCCCTGAATAGCTGTCCTGGATGTAAAGAAATGCAAACCCTATTAAATGGGAAGGTATCCATATAGTGCAATTTAAATTAGAGCCAATTTAAGCAACTCTTGTATGAATGTGTGCAAAAAACAGCGTTATGAGGCATACAGCACTTGAAGGAACAGGATTCTGCGTGTTGGGAGGTTGCTCTGCCTGCCTGTTACCATATTAAAGGTTCTTTCTGAAATCTGCAAGTCTCTTGTGTCACAAGCTAAAAACATTTTTCCATATTATACTTAGTTGAGTTTTAATAGAATATTTATTTTGTAGAAAATAGTTATTACTATGACTTTAATATTTTACACTATTAACAATATACCTCTGTGTGTTGCATTGATCTCTGTTGAGATTTGGTGTTATTATTTTAAGAAAAATGATGTGATAATTTATCCAATAAATCATCAAACAGGAAAGGAACATTACATACTAGAACTCCTTTCAGATAATGCTGAAATATTTGTGACTTGGAAAAGCCCTTGGAGACTTTAATCAAAAGTTGCTGTATAATAGAGTGAAACTGCTGATTCAATATATTGAGAATAAATTCACCACCAGTACTTCAACATCTACGGGACTCTGTCTTGTCTTCTGATTCCCCAGAGGACATCTCTGCGGTTCTTAAAATGCAGATCAGACCCACAACGATAATGATGAATTGCGCGGACCTGACATAAGTCGAAGGACTTGCATGCAAGTTGAGACGTAAGAATCAGGCCCAGCACATTTTGGAATTTAGTTTGTTGATATCAGAAAATACAGGAGTATTTCTGGAGTAATTCAAGGGAACTAAACAGTTTTAGTCTTAATATTGCTACACAAACTACGTAGCATTATCTGATTTTTTTACATTCTAAACCCGACCATGCATAAATTTATACTGTAATAACATCAGTAGAGATAAACACAGGAGAGGGATTTTGAAGATCAGTTCGATGGGCCCAGTCCTGAAGAAGACATCTCCTTCTTCACACTGTGAAACGGGTGCTGAGAAGAATAATTTTCCTCTTTCCTTGCCTTTGCATTCGCTTTGAGAGTGAAAAAACATTGCATCGTAAGCAAAACTTTCAGTTGGGGCTAAAAAGAAATTTTTTCCTTATTTTCAGATTAAAAAAAAAAAAGAACCTAAGAAAAACACATTTATAATTCATCAGAAATAATGCTGACTGCAAAATACTGAGTAATCTTCATGCAGTTTGCACAGAGATGCATGTGTTTTTCAGGAAAAGGAGAAAGAAATAGGTTTTCATGTTGCATTAGCCGCACTCTCTATATATACACAAAGTTTATAATAACAGACCTTTCATCTGATGTTTGAAGAACTTAAATCTGTTGTATTTGGAGAGCAGGATGCTCTTCAAACAGAGAGTCCAAAGACTAATAAAAGAAGAGAGGTCTTATTCTTTAACAGGATCAGCATTTGCTGCGTGCCTATACGCTTCAGCAACGTGAGGCCCCTACACCCATACACACTGTGCTATGTTCTTGCAAGAACACCGGATGGCCAGGAACTGATGCTGAAGGCTTTTGTTTTTATTGAAGTATTTGACTTAACAAAAAGCGAGCACTGAAACTGGGAAATGCCTGGTCATGGCTGGTGTGATCTCTTTCACAGTTATCTTAGAGAGCTGTCCTAGGGCATGAGGGGAGAGAAGATGTTACAAAGCCATTGCTCTCCCTATGGGCATTTGCTAAGCAGGGAACACTACGTGCCATTCAAAGCAGGGGCACTGTGTATTCACCTTTTTGTATTCACTTCAAATTTTGTGAATGTAAAAGCACGGGGACTTTCAAAGACAAAACAATGCTTTCTGCTACAAATTCCTTACCTATGCCCTTAATAATGTGAAAAGCAGTTTGATATTCCAAATATTAATAGTTCTATGAGCAGGGAATTAATGAAGCATTTTAGCCCTCTCTCTCTCTCTCTCTATCTCTCTGGGTTCTCTGATGTTGAATATAGAGCAAGCTTATTAGTCTTTCCTTCAGGGCGGTACTTAGCACTTACTTTCCTCTATCTGGATACCGATTCCTGGAAGGCATATAGGAACGTAATGGCTTGGATACATGAACTCTCTGTTGAAGTCAGCTGACACTGGCTGATGGATTCAGAAGTTACTGAAGGCAAAAGTATGCGCATACACACGCACAGGCACACACTGAGTATAATTGCATCTTTGTAAGATGCTCTTTACAGGCCATAAAGGAGCAGGAAAAGGCACACACTGGAATATTTCTATATTTCCTTTCATTTCTAAATCATGAAAAAATGTAGATTGCTACTAAACTCTGCTCCCTTCACACTAGAGCTAGACAGCAACAGGACAATCAACTAATAGGGGCTGTAAAGATGCTCCCTGCCCTTATGTAGAATGGACAATTTTGTATAACACAGGTTTATAGTAAAGAGATGGAACAACTGTAGTTAATATTAAATCATTTTTTCTTGAACTTTGTAGCGTTTTATTACTGAGGTTATCAACGGTAATCATATTTTAGTAAGGTATTCATTGATTGTGAAAGTTAGTGCATTTTCTTTTAAATCTGCATAGGCTACTCCATGCTGCTTTTGACAGCAACCTTGCACAGGTTTCCCACTGTTAGCAGCAACCCATGTGCAAAGTTCAAATACTTTTCTACCTATGTAATGATTTGGAAACCATGTATGCATTCAGTAGTAAAAATTAGCCTCTGGAATGCACTTGTCTTATAAAACTTTGATTTGGGGCAATTTGTTTCACTATAGCATAAGAAAATGAAGTAAGAACTCAAGCTATATGTCTGCAATGACTCGTCAGGGATCTCCAAAGAACATTTGCAAGGAAGTTCAACCATCCCTTGAACCTTCATGCTTCAGGCTGAACAATTCAGACAGATGTTTAATCACTTCATATTCACTAGGAAATGGCTATTCAATGGCCGTAGAATTTGAAAGTAGCATTGGTATTCCCTTTTAGAGACATAAATAAAAATAATTCAGCTGAATCCAACACATTTTTATCACATAAATGTTAAACATCATGTTTTTGGTTTTTATCATTAGATACTCTTTTAAGTTTTCAGTAGCAGAAAAGCATAGAGATATAGTGCCAGTTGATGCAATTGAAAAAATAAAAAATGATTCTCAGAGAGAGGGGTGCAGACAGGTAAAAGGTGAGCACATTATTTAACTGAATCTGCAGCAATAATTATAGTGAAAATATTTAGCTTAAAGCAACACACACAAAAAAGCATGACCCTGAAACTTTTAACAGGTATTTCATCAAGTGCCAGGCTGAAAATACCTCTTCAGAAGAAATATTGTAATAAATCTGTGGGTTATTTGTTACTGTATGCTAAATATTGTGAAACACTTTCCTAAAAGAAAGATACAGTGTGGTTTTGATAAGATTAAGGAGTATTTCAGCAAAACATACACGTTATTCTTCATTCTACCATTTGACAATTTGAATGTCATTCTTCAGAGAAAACAAAAGTTTATAATGATTAACGTCCCATGCTGTGGGAAGCATACACTCTTCAACAATACTACTCTTGTGTTGCACTAGCCTTCCTTATCTATAACATCAGCACAAATAATTTTTCAGATGAGTAACCAGCATTTCTGAGATAAGTCCTTCCGTTAGCTGCAATGGATAATGTGGGACTGGGTATTGCAGTGTCAACAGAGGCCCCAGCAAGCCAGACAGCCTTCCAGTCATTCCTCCCCTCCACCAAAAGCTCAGGGCCTGGCTGAGCGGGAGTCCAGAGTTGGCAGACAAATGCAACCCCTTCATCCCCACCCCAGCCCAACTTTCTGTCCCACCAAGAGATCATGTGTCACCACAGTGCTCAGGATTAGGCCTTCACACTTCAATCTGAGAATCTATTTCCTCCACCCCCAGAAATATCCTGCATGACTTGTTATATTGTGTAAGATAAATTATGCAAACCAATAGTTGTGTCTAAATACGTTCTAGTGCATGCCTGTTTTCTAATTCAGAACTCAAGTGATTTCAAGTCACCTTATAACTCCAGTTTGCAGGGAAGAACTTGGTGGTGCACATGGGAATCTATATTCAGACTTGTATCTGGATATTTAACAGTGTGCAGCTCACTGTACAGATGAGCAAAGCCACGTGAATCTTCCACAGTCGACACAAAGGAGTGCCACAGTGCCACCAGGCCCCATGGTCCTACTAAATCCCAGGGAAAAGGTCAGAGGACATGGAGAGAAAAGGGAGAACCACATCTCTTTGTATCACTTTTTTCACAAACTTGATATTTTCAATTGATGTTCTGAAAAAGAAATACTACTGCACAGTGAAATTGTGAAGGAAGCTAATGCAGGCAATCTCTCATGCATGGGGCACAGATCCAACTTTATCTGGTCCTGTCCTGAGATGTGCACTCCCCCAGCCCAATCATATAGCAGTTCTGCTCTGGGGCTTTTCTGAGAAGAGCCCGGACGCACAATGGCTGAGACAACAAGGGGAGAGCATGGCCTGCAGCCTTTTCAAGGACTGTGACAAACAGGCTGTGCAGGCAGTAATTCCCTCCTTTGGGGGAAACCCTAAAAACAGGCACATCACTCTACCTGCTCAGGGCTGCGTCCTGAATGTGATATTCCAATACTGCCATCATTGTTTCCAATATTCAGCTCCATATGCAGTTCTCTGGTCGTAAACCACCAATTCATGTGGATGAGCTGATGGAGATACTCTTTATTTTGTGGTGTGACAGCTGTGCGTGACCATCCAGAATGTGGCTTGTCTTTCACATCACCGTCGCCACTGCTGAAACGCGCCACCCACTGCCTTACTTTGCTACATTCATTGTTTGGTCTCCATCAGTGTTCAGCAAGTGCCAATGACGTCAATGGGTGCAATTTTTTCACATGGGGGAATTCAGTGACACACCTCTGCTTCATATGCACTTCCATGTCAGACGCCATGTGTCAGACTGCTTTTCTGCTGCCATCTGTTGCATGGCAATAAAACATAATGGAATACTGGTGGGAAGGTTTAACTTCTACTGCCACACCACCAGCATCCACTTCTGACACTGCAGGCCAACACAATAAAATAGAAGGCATTACTTCTGGAGCAGCCCCCATAGATGCGGGGAGATATTTTTGCATAGTGGGCCATGCTGTTATTCATTCTGGCTAGCACGGTAGCTGGTATGCACCACAGTGTGGTGGTGGTGGGTGGCTGTGACAACGACCATTTATCTTCCATACTGTGACGTGGGGAAAATGCTGCAAGTAATCCAAACAGCACAAGGATGACTCCAAATTCTGTCATGATTCTTCGTCCTTGCTGTAAGCATAGCTGAATAGGATTTTCTTACAAGAAATAGGACACCGTCACGTATTAATGCTATTAGAAAGCTACTCCTTGCTCCACCTTTATATTCTTACAGCTTACGTGTGGATAGTACGCATATCCATTTTCGTCTCTGCTTGTGACAACTGCCATCCTCTGTTTGTCTGACACTAAGTACTTGCTCCTTCTTTGCCCCAGCAGCTTCACTTACTCTCACGCAATCCCTTTAATTCTGCATCATATCCAATGTCATCACCTTCACCTTCATGGTTTTACCTGACATCCAACTTCCCTTATGTCCTCTCCCTGCACAACACCTCCACCCTTTCCTTTATAACCTCCTTCTAAGCACTCTCCTTGCTTCCTTTGTTATCCAGTCACTGTTTTACAAGTAAGACATTTTACTCCTTTCATAACCTTAACATTATTATTCTTTCATGCCACCCTATGTGCTGGAAATTATCCCTGTTTCTCTTGAGTCACACACCTTCCCGTAGCTTCCTCCACATCTTTCCTTAAAAGCCTTTTCTTCAGCAACAGTTTCCAGCTATACAGTCCCTGCTGATAAGAGTCTTCATCTGAATGCCACTGGCCAGACAGGACCTAAATTTAACCATCTGTATTCACTCTTGCTTTTGCTTGAGGCTACATAGTTGTCAAATGGATATATCATTTGACAACTTGCTTAGGTGAGACACTAGTTACACTATGCTTATGTCAATAGTTTGTTATGGCAGGGAGCAGCTGCAGATCTGGGGAGAGTTCTTGTAGTAGTCAGTTGTTGGCCATATTATGTTCAATTTTTATTTATAAGCATTCTCAGTAGTTGTTTCAAAGGGCACTTTGTTGTTGCATTGATAACCATTGATCAAAGATCTCCACAAACCAGAAAAACCTCCAAATTTAGCCACAAGTACAAGCTTTGGGGCTTGTTTCTAATTGAACGCATACTATGAACAAAAACAATGTTGATTACTGAGGGACTACTGACTGGAGCTAAGACATCTTGGTCACAGAATCGTACCCCTTCTCCTCACCATGTTAGTGGGGGACTAGCATGTTTTGGCTTCGGAGTCACAGAAACTGAAGTCCACAGGGTTCTTTTTCTGCAGAGTACCTTCCTTTTCAGAATTCACTCTGCACTTCGTCAAAGCTTAAGCCTCACTGGCTTCAAGATCACTTTAAGCCACGCGTTTGTTGCGGCCAAACGCTAATTTTTTGTTTTGCCAGACAATATATGCTTATGCACAAGTGTGCCACAGAAACACAAGGGTATTTGTGTTCTGGCTAGCGTTACACACTTCCTAATGTTTACCAGCTCATCCTAACATAAGGTGTGCTATGTTACCATGTTTATTCAGTGGTCTGTATTGTATTCTATTTTACATCCAGTACCTGTTGGCAGAGATAAGGTATGTGGTTTTCTTCATCTACATGCCTTTCAGAAGTAGGCTGTAATTGACCCTCCATTTTAGTAATTTGTGACCCTCCTTAAAGCCCATCTCTGTTTCTTCCTAGTACAAAATGGGAAGCATTTTGCTGCCCTGCCAGCTTTCTTAAAATGGCAAAAGCAGCTGGATCTAATCATTTCCTGAAGCCAACACTGTGTTTTGGATGTGTATTTTGCTTTTTTATGATATCCATTTTATAGGCTTTCACTGGTTAAATTACAGTCAATACAGAGAGACAGATTTTGTGAACTACTAGCAGATGTTCGCTGTTGCTAGTTTTATGAGTCTTGTAGAACAGCAGGAACAGGCTATGTGCAAAACATTTTTTTGTGATTTTGCCATCTCATACTGTTCTCACAGCACTGGCTCAGTAATGATATGATAAAGCTTGGGAGGTAGGCTTTGATTGCAGACTAGCTGCTGTTGGGGCTTCAGAAAGCCAGACCTGTAAAGTGCAGTTTGTTTTCAAAAGTTGCTGCCTGTGGCTGAGACAGATGGGTTAGCTACAAATATGTCATTTATAATACAATCAAATGCTTGACCTCTTATTCAGGTATTAGTTGTTATGACATGGATGTTGAATGTTTAAATTGTCTCACAGCTTGTTTTGTTCAGATGTAAGCTGTGGTAGCTTTATCTGAAATGCTAATTTAGGATCAAATGATCATGTTGGCATTATTTATTTGATTTTTGTAACACTTTGTTGTACACAAGAGAGAATGATCATAAAACAATTTCACATTAAAACCAAGAGTACTGGAATCTGAAAATTTTAAACAATTCCTTCCAAAAATGCCTTACTTTAAATCTGACACGTGTTTTGGTGGGGAGTGTTTCACTGGGATAATTCAGGAGACCACTCTTCAGCTAACAAGTCACTTGGTTGAAATGGCTTTGTAGTCAAACACATGTTGCGGGCAGGGGAATAGAAACCTTTTAATACAGAACCAGCCTTGTTCCGCAGTCTGAACAGAAATGAATTATCACAGGCACAGGCAGCATACAGATAGAGCAAGGCTGAGTTCGTGATAGCACAAGCTTTACTCTGACTCAGTAATATATCCATCTACAGAGTCCACACCTCTTTCTGTCCTCCATCTATGCTGCCCATGGATACGTGGCTTATAAGTGTTATCTGAGCTTACATGTATTAACTGTGACTGTAGGCAGAAGAGCAATTATGTTAAGAGATTATGCTTAAAACCTCAAAGCATAACTTTTGAAATATCAAACTAGAGAGTGTTTTATCCCATACTAATTCAGCCTTTTCTTGTGCCTATGCATTAATATCTCTACTATAACACAGTTGCAGATAGAAAAAAAAATAGGACAGACAATCTTAACACAAGCATTAAATAATTCTGCAGTGATTAATTTTTGCAACCTTAAAATGTTATTTTGGCAATATTTAGAAATATATATATATTTTTTGGAATAGCAAAATGAACATAATAAAACAAACAAAAAAATTAACAAAGGAAAACAAACAGAAAATGCTGTCATCACAGAAAATGCAGTGGAGGGAATGAAGCATTTCCCAGCAGAGGTACTTGCTGTAGTTGTGGAGCAGGTCTTTGCGAAGGCTGTGGGAGAGAAAAGGCTGCGCTGCACACAGGTGCTTCCACACAGGCTGCATGCTGATCTGTTCCCTTTCTCTCCCGATTTCATTTCCTTGCACAGTCCAGCGAGGAGGAATAATTTGATACAGAAATCTAAGGGAGAGATAATGGAACCAGAACAGTTGTGAGAAGATTGTGACCGGGGAGAAGGGAAGTTAACAAATGAGGGAGGAAAAGAGAGAACTGGATGTCTAAGATGCTGAAGTTTGAGCCATATGGCAAGTGTTTGGAAATAGGGACAAAATACAAGGTAAATTTCATAGGTGACACTCAGAAAATCTGTTAGTAACAAACATTACCACTTTCTCTACTACATAACAAGAAAACAAGCTTGAAATGATAAAGCTCAAAAATTCATTGTATAAATGATGATCAAGTTTGAAAATGCCTATTGCAGTATCTAATTCAGCTTGTGCAAGACTGCTCCTCATACACAATTTCCTGGGCATTATCATAGTTTCAAATCAATCAAAATAAGAACCCCTGAAAGACTATTCTAATAGAACTGTCTCTGAGAAATTTTATGCAAGAGTCCACTGCAAATACTCTCTGGTAATTTCTTTTTTATTTCTCCTATTTTATATAATTTTTAATCTGTTCACCAATTACTATCTATGCAGGCTCTTAGAGTTCTCTGAACAATATAGGTGTTACTACCACATCCACACTAGGCACTTAATTGTAGCAAAGCTAATGTGTGCATCCTCTAACCCTTCCAGAACTGTCTGAAGTCAAAGACCTTATTTTTTTTAGGGAAGAAGTCAGTAAGCGCAGTAAGAACAAGTCCAGAGGATACTGATGTTTACTCTGACTTAAACTCAAAGTTTTTCCCCTAATTTGAGCATTTTTTTCCCGTGTCCCTGCAAATTTCCATCAATTTTCAGTTTTTGAAGTGAATAAAACTGAATGTAATCTAGTCTAATTATAGTCAGTTTAGTGAGAGCCTTTATCGTCCAATATTCTGCACAACCTGAATATCATTATACCAAAAACTTAATGCAGGCTGCTTGTTCTGAGTGCCCAGAATGCTCCTGCTATCCCCAAATGCAGGCAGTGGTGTGTCTGTCACTGCCTTGTGTACATCCCTTCTGTGCACTGCCGGTGACACCCAGCTTGTGTTTATGTTTTCTTTTTTCATAGTTACACAGCTGTTCTTAGAGACAATGTTTACCTGTCTATTCACTTTTTCCTTTGCAAGGGCCTTATCTCTGACTTGGGCTTGTTGCAGCATTAGTGGTCTTGAACCTGCAGAGGTTCTCTATTTACAGAAGCTGAGGTTCAATGATGGGGAGTAGGGGAAAGTTCACATTAGCACCAGATCTGCTATTTTTCTTTTTGGCTAAAAACAATATAATGTTGCTATGAGCATTTCAGAAGTATCTTATACTACTATTATTACTTTGCATAACTCTACTGTAGTTCTGATTTCCTATAACATAATCAACTGTAAATATTCTATACATCTTACAGATAATGGTTTCAGCAGTGTTCTGTTTATGCAGCTGAGAATAGCAGTTTTGTGAACAAATAATTTTTGATAGCATTTCTGTTCTCATGACTTTATCCTGATACTTGAAGGAGGTGGCATGCTAGCCAGCTTCCAGACTCTGTAATGTGATGAAGGACTCATTTCCAGAGTAATGCCACCAACGTTTGCTTTACAGGTCGATGACCAAATGAAGTTGCTTCAGAACTGCTGGAGTGAACTCTTAATTCTAGATCACATTTACCGGCAAGTGGTACATGGGAAAGAAGGCTCCATCCTTCTGGTTACTGGGCAACAAGTGAGTATGTGGGCTCAGACAAGTATTGATGGCTTTTTAATAATCATTTTCAAAATAGCAGGAGTTTAACTAGGTCAGAAGCACTTCTGTGTTCTCAGAGTTTCTTCACAAATAATGTAGATAAAACGACTTGTGCACTCTGTTCCTAGTCTGTTGATTACAGTTAAACTTATAAAAGCAGATATAATCATAAGCACTTTGCTTTTCAAATATACTTGTGTACCTCAGTGATTGAAAAACAGGAGATGAGACGTGTTTCTCAAGGATTTATTTTCTTGGAGCTAAAATGGTTTGTTTCTGACAGCAACAACAGACATCCCAAACTCTGTGCTTTAGGTCTAAGCAATTTTAGTTTATTTTCCCTTCAGAATTATGGTTTACTCAAAAGAATCACTAACTGGATCAGAACCTAGATAACTTGCAGTTACTGCCTCAGAAATACCTTGCTTTTAGAGAAGTGTGCACTTGTGTGAGAGACTGGGGAGCTGAGACCTCTAAACCCAGGAAAATAATTCAGACCATAGGATATACATGCAGGTGCTGTCTCAGGAGCTGTCTCAGGGAATGTGCACTGCAGTTTCTGCACAGTTTTCCAATGGCTAATTTTCATCAGATGTCAAATGCTTCAGTTACCCAAAATGCAAGAGCCATAATGTCGGCAAACATTAGGAAAACCGAGAAAAACTGAATAAAGTTGGAAGTTTTGACTCCCCCATACTCTCCGAAGCACAACGCACACAATAAAGAACCTTATTCCTAGGATTCTTCATCTTTCTGAAAAAAAAATCTCAGTATCAAAGAGAAGTAAAGTGCATCTGTGCATTATGTTCCTGATTCAAAGTGAAAACAAATGATGGTCCGCCGCTATTTAAGCAACTCCAAAATGAACTGCCTAGATGTATATACACACGGGAAAGAGTTCCTTTTTCTAACTATACAGATGCACCATTTGTGCCTGTGTGCTCAGGAATCTGCTTACAGCTTTAGTCACAATTCTAAGGCTGTATCCATTTCTTAATGCTAAGTGTTCATAATGATTTTTATAAACACTTCTTCTTAGCATTAAGAAATGGCTACAGTTTTAGAAAAGGAAGAGAAATAACTGAATTTATGATTAAAAGGTGTACAGTAGAAGGGGAAAATGATCCACTTCAACAGGAAAAGAAGTGTTGAAGAATCCTAGGAAGAGTATTGTACTCTTCCTAGGAACTGACTCCTGCACCTTTGTAGAAAGTTTCTAAAACCTATATGGGATAAAGTTGTACTCCATAATTATATGAGGAAAAAAATAGTTGTATTATCCCTGATTTATATCAGTGCTATGGAAAAAAATTACTGATTCTATTTCCATTTCACCATCTGCAAAACAAAGAGAAATATACTGACAACTATTTTATTTACCACACAGGGTTCTTGTGTGATTCCTTTGTTGTTAATCCACAAGCATACAGAAAAATTTCTGTTACTGAATCAACTGCTAAATTAATGTCTCCTTTGTTATGTGATGAGCTAGCTTTTAAAGGTGCCAAGTGTGTAAATTCCACAGAAACTGTTAGAGACATTTAAATACCTTTATGTTCTTGCCACTGTCACCATTTTTCCACAGTAATAGTTCTTATCTGGATTAGCCACTTTTATCTTTATTTGCAGAAAAAAAGCAGCTGTGCATGTTCTCATGGCAAAGCATAGCATTTTATCAGTGTTGGACAACAGGATGCTAGTTTCTACTGCTTAGAAATCATCAACTGGTTTTGGAAGCTGTATGTTTCCAACTATATTAAAATCCAGCTAAACTGAACAGGTTACAGCCATTTTTGCCCCAAGTTTGTCAAGTAGGTTTAATGCATCCTCCTTTCAGCCTAGTTTGGCTTTCCCACGCCAACATTTGTCACTTGAAACCGGTGCAAGCACCCCCAAGTTTTCCATCCTCTGCTGTGCATTGCTCTTCACACTTAGGCTGCTTGGAGAGCAGAGAGCCATACTACCAGAATACTAAATCAGACCCTTTCCTTCCAGCAAGTTTTTTCAGCACAAGACTGCTACTGGTTACTCTCTTCCTCCCTGAGCCCTGCTGCAAAGCAGAGAGTTTTGGGAGACCATGTTAGCAAAGACTGATGCAAAGAAGGCACTGAGTACCTCAGCCTCGTCTATGTTCGCTGGCACTAAATCACCAGCCAACTCCAGCAACAGTTCCACATTTTCCTCGCTCTCCCCTTACTAGTGATTTGACACCCTGCGCAAGTCTCAACTCTAGCTGATTTAAACGGGCTGGTTTAAAATCTTCCTTACAAACTTAGAGAGCACTTCTATATTTTTTGTTCTGAGCCATTTCCTGCTTTCACCTGCTGCATACTGCCTTTTTGCAGCGTACCTCAACAACGAATTTCTTGTTATGCCAATCTGATCCAGTACAACTACTTTTCCTGAACACCAGGATGGACCATCCTGGCAGCATCACGTTGGTCTGCTGTCCTTCTAAGACACAAGTCTAGTTTAAATATATTTATGACAGGGAATTATGACCATTCCTCTCCACTATTTAACTGTAAAATAACTCCGGAAAACCACAGTTCCAGACCATGGCATTACCACTATTTGCTGCTCCACTAAATGCTGCATACTTGCTGGCTGCTGTCCCAATCCTTTCAGATCCTCCAGTAGGAAAAAGGAAATAAAACATGCCACCATCTCACGGAAATTAATTGATTAAAGTGTGGAAAGCACTCTGACACTTCTGATGAAAAGTGCTGTATATGTTTTTACTTACAGCTACCAGCAGAGCACTATGAGCAAAATTACAGTCAATCACCTTGCTTTCAAATATATTAACTTTAAACTGAGGTCTGGAGCTAGATAGCCTACTTTATTACCTGAGAGATCATGATTATTGCCACAAGTTACCAAATTTAAGACCTCAGAAGCCTTATTCCTTGCTTTCCTTAATATATTCCTCCATAAAAGTTACTCATAAACACAGTCCTTTTTACAATCACAGTCAAGGGGGAAGCTGTCAGGGGGGAGCTTACCACCACTTAATTAGAGCATACCTGCTCTCTCCACTCAGAGTGCACAGCCTCTGCTCCTCAGATATAAAAGTCAAACTTAATCTAGCTCTCCAGGGCCATACCATTTTTTGTTCTATCCTAGGTATCTAAAATGGGCTAGTAGTTAGAAGCACACTCAATAATTTTCAAACGCGTCGGCTCTAACCTGCGACCCTAGGGCATTCTTATCACATTATCATACATCTGCCTTTCCCTCAAGCCATTGGCTTATGAGTTTTTCCCAGTGTCAATCCACTGTTCCTACTTCAACTGGAAAAGAAGTGCAGTCAGCAACAAAGAAGTGAACAATGTCCCCTGCACAAAAAGACTGTGGTTTACTTTATTTTGCTATTTGTTTGGTTCAAATTCAAGCACTTTTTTCATATCATTACAATTCCTCAGCAGTTCCTCAGAAACAAGTTCCTCCCTGTGCTGCACACTTCATTTTCTGCACTAACTATTGCCCCTCAGCAGCAGTAATTACCATTTCAAAAGGAAATAAAGTAGCACAAATGCATTTTACAACTCTCCAAATTTCATAATAGAAAACAGCCAAGGAGTGATTTGCAGTGTGGTAGTTAATTATAAATCATTGCCAGTATGCTCTCCATCCACCTTGTAGGCTTCCCTTGTAATTTTAACAGACAATTTGCAATTATAGAAATTTAATTCATCCAACTTGAGCACTTTCCTTTTGTATGTTCTACTCCAGCAATACACAGTCAATTTCCAAGATCCAGCACACACAGGATAGATACTGAAGTTCTGTACAGAATATGTCACTGGTCTTGCATTTTCAGGCAGCATTCAACACACAACACACGAATTGTAGGGTCAGCTACCCAGACACAAGCTGCTCATTTTGTTCATACCTCCACTGCACAATGCTGCCAAATCTTCTGTTTGTTGGTCGAAGTCTTCCACATTAAAAAAGCTGCCTAAGCATGTTCCTAAATCTGATATTTTTTTAGATTGCTCAAATTACTGATTAATTGGCAGACATCATACATACATATCCTCTCACCTGTATTTATATTCTAAGAGAGCACCTGAAGAGAGCGTGAGGGATAACCAAGATCTCAACAGTACTGTGTTTTGAAGAAAATCATAATCTAACTTCAATTTAGATCAGAATTTTGTGGCTTGAACCTCCACTGAAATGAGATGCTCTGTAGCACTTTCAGCTGCACCTTATTGAAAGGTGTTGAGGTATCACATAGGGGCTATGCCTGGGGAATTTTCTGTGGCAATGCCATTTTTTGTTAGACTTACCACTCGCAGCGAAGTCTTCTACTGTCCTGATACAGGTGAATTCATTGGCTTCAGAGGATCTACTTGTCTAGATGACCAACTTGCCTTGCTGCTGAAAAGATTTTCAGGAAATAGCTTTACTTTCAGACTGTAGGCTGCAGATAACTGTTTCACAATGAAAGATGACTCTTGCAGAAGTAGCACTGTTGTGCAAAGTTACAAGAGTGTTAGAGAAAGAACACACCTGTGAAAAACCTGATCTCTATTCACATTTGCTTTGTTATATTGTTATGAACCTATCGTTGCACTGAGGTTTTAAGGATAAAATTCCAGCTCCAGTTCAAAGACAGAAGCAATACATCTATCTGTCCCAACCATCTGTAGACTATTGAAGCAGCGATACTTTTGAGACTCAAAGTAAACGCATCCAGTCTTCTGGATTGATGAGAAAAAATTCAACGTAGCTGAGAAGAGGTTTATCTAAGAGTGTAAAAAAGGAAAACGAAATCAAAAGTGTTAAAAGTCCCTGAAGAAGCAGACTGAATTAGCACAGTCCTAGTGATGTTGCCCAAACATTTACAAAAAATTTCCACTGATGGACTGTCTTCCTATGCTGTACATTCAAGCAGTGGTTGCATATCCGGTACATAAAAAAAAAAAACAAACCCGAAGTCTATTGCAACACTGAAGCAAAGAAATGGATTCTATTGTACTCTAGGTTAGTTACATTTTAACATCTTCATACTAATAGTTTGAAGAATGGACTACCACCCTTACTAAAGTAGAAAATGTAATGTTACTGGTTAAAATAGCTCTCTGAATGAAACTTAAAAATACTTTCATCATCATACCTTTTATGACATAAATATATCTACTATAAACAAATTTATATATGATCAACAACAGGGCACAGAGTTTTTCCAATGTTGATGTACTAGTCTTTTTTTAAACTAAATTAGGCATACTTTGCAGTACTTTAGAGTGTTACTATTTGCATATTATAACTAATTAGCAAGCACAATAACATCATCCTAGGGGAAAGGTCCACTGGCAGCTTAATTCATTATCTTCTATTATTGTATATCATACTAAAATGACAAGCATCTTACACTGTATAAGTCATCACAATTTTAATTAATATATCCAAAACTGATATGAGCATTTGCTGATTTTGTCTGTGCTGGATCCTCCTCAATTTTTGTGTAGGCACTTCTCCTGTGTGTTTTTCTACATTCATTTGCTTTGAAATATAACATGAACATTGTTTTAAATATAATTAAAGTATTAATTATACAAAAATGTGAAAATGAATTTAATAACCACTGCAATTGCCAGCAAAATATATACTCCCTCCTACCTCAGGAAATAGTGAAAGTAATTAAGGCTGTGATAGTAAATTAACTTGCTTGGTATATACTGTGCTCAGTGCCTTCTTCTGGGAGAAATGCTCACCCAGCCACATAGCCAGATGCTAGAGCCAACTCAAAGGCTTCCGGGCTTTCAGTGCAGTTTGCCACCTGTGGATGGGAGCAATGGCAAAGCCATGGCTCTGCTGCCAGAGCTGCACAGAGCAGAGCAGGGAGGAAGAGGATGGTCATTTTGCTGCACGCAGACGTTTGCTGCCAAAAATGCAGTGATCCAACTTACTTCATGTGAGAAAAAAATCTGCAGTATTAGTCATTTCCATCTCTTAACTGCTCTGCTTATCAGTTGAGAAATTTTTTGATAGCTGACATTCTAACTGCTGCTGAACTCTAGGTACTTTACCAAGATATATTGTTTTTAAGAAGAATGTTCATAAACATTCAGCATTGGCCTAACTTGCTTCCACTGTCGTTTAAGGCATTTGGACTTTTAAGTCACTTTGAACTGCATTAAAAAAAAAAAGAGACTTAGAAAAAATACTCAGCATTGCCATATCTCTCTGCAGTTCCATTTAAGTTACGATCCTCTTGCAAAGCCTGCAGCCTCATCCACCCAGCCCTTACCTCTGCAACACAGGGAGACGGGAAGGCCAGCAAACTCAGAGGTAGCTGTAAGACAGTAGCCATCAGAAACGCTGAGAAGAAGGGTATTACACGAATGCTGCCTGTTGAAAAGGGTTAAGCACATTTTTCTACTTGGAATTCAAAGCCGGACGTTCTCTCCCAGACCTCTCTTTCTGCCTAATATTTCTGTTAAGATGTGTGAGGTTTACCTGACACCACTTGATACTTCTGACTTTCAAAAGATGCCCCAACTGCCAGGATACAGTCTAAAATATTTCACACGCTCTTTGGACTGGACTTCCCGTATCTCAGTTGACTGCTGAAAGATTCCCACTCTGGCATTTTTGATACCTTAGGTAATCTAGTCCACAGATCTCAAAAGAGCTGTAGCATGAGCTGGACGCACAGTTATTTACCACTGTCACGACTTGAGTAGTCCTGGCCATGCCTTGAGCCAGTTTGGCTCTGTAGGTGGAAGGTGGACCAGTGAGGACTTTAAGCACAAAGTTAGGTGGCAGCAGAGTGGGGGTTTCTAGTACCTAATTTTAGATTTAAGCACATCGGTTAGCAAATGGTACTACAGCACAGCCTGCAGTATAGCACATATAGTGATATCCACACTAACCCTAAAGAACTAAGTGTAAAGTACCAGAATGGCAAAAACAAGTAGCAGCATAAATTATTCAGTGCTGTTCTGTTGGCCCTGCTTTGGTACTGAGCTATCCCAATTAAATCTCTATCATTACTTCTTTATCATTACTATCTATATTCACCATGCAAGATAGCACTGAGTACAAGTACGCGAGGATTTTATACCTCCAATCATCTGTGCAGCCATAACTTTATGCCTATTGCTTTATTACTAAATTAGCTGATAAGAAAACATCACAGAAGATTCTGTTTTCAAAAATGCCAGCTAGCATGTCACCATCAATACCAAAATCAACTATACTATGCAATACTAACAACTGGGAAGCCACTTGTTGATTTGATTTTACCGAATAGAATTTGTCAATCAGCATTAAGTAAATATTATGATGTTAGTATGCAAGTAAGCATTTCGCTCAAGAACTAGGCTCTCTAAATCTTTGTCTTTTAAAAGTAAGTTTAATCATAAATTGAAAGGTGAAGGAATTAATACACCTTTTCGTATGGGTTTCTGTATACAGAACCAAGCAAGGCAGTATACTCTTTAATGTGACCATTTTTTTTCCAAAAAGACATTAACTGAAGCTTTTTCATGCACAGTTGATTTTGTATAAACTGATTGACACCTTTGGGGGTCGTCTTTCCACTGACTCATAATTTTGCTCGCTCTTGAAAAAAGCCTTCTGCACACCCAGTATTCTCTAGTTAAAGCCGAAAATTCAACTCATCATATTTACACAATAAAAAAAAAATCCATTCTGCATTGTTTTTAATTGCAAATCCTACTCAAGGGACCAATTCTCCTGCTTAGGAGGCAGCCCTGTGCCTTCTACTAGAGAACCAACTGCAGTCAATTATGGTAATGAAATGTCAATAAATATAAAAATTTAATACAGCCTGATCTTGGTGAGTGGCAGATGAGGACTTGCCTCCCAGACAAATTTGCTGGTGTTGCAAATATTAAATGCACCTGAAAGAGTAGCAGGTTGCGTGAGAGCTCTCCAGTAGAGGGATGGTGGGAGATCCAGACATCTACTGGGCTTTTCCATTACAGCATAATTGCTGCACTAAGGCCACTGATATTCTTGACATCCAGACATCTTAACTTCTTATTATGAATTGAAAGGCATATTTCCCCCTCAAACTGGAACCTCAGAGAGGGATTTTGAGCTTTCTTCCTTCACTTAACAAAGCATTAACATTACAAAAGGGAAATTAAGTTGAGAATGAGTTGATATTTGTATGTGACCAGTTTCTCAATAGGAAGTAGTTGAATCATGTCACCATATTAAACTGCTTTATGAATAAGAAGTATTTGGGGCATGTTACTATTTTTCTTTTTATTATTTATATAAACATATATCCTTATATATAAAGACATTTATGTATGTGGGGAGAGAGAGAAGAATAGATCAAGTAGAAAGCAGTTTGTCTGGGAGTCGCAAAGACTAGATCCTAGTTTAGTCACAGATTTCTTTGGTCCTGAATAAACAATTTAATGTCATCACTTCAGTGCTCCCAAGTATAAAAGAAAGCAATAAAATCTATCTCACATGATATTTAAGCATAATCCATCGATTTCACTGAAACATAAGCACAAGTCTAAATGCTCTGCAGTGCTATTTTTAACATCCATGCCAGAAGAGTAACTTCATTTTTCTTGTACAGTTGCTTCCAATCAATGTCTTGTGAGCACTAAGTATATATAAATAAAATGTCCTATTACAGTCTGTAACCTATTGATTACATTAAGGTCATCTCTAGGAGAGGTTATTTTTAGTCCTTTTCAATCATCTATCTTATCTTTCCTGGCTGAAATTTTGACAGGTTTAAGTCCTAAAGTTTTCTTCTTGCTTTACAGCTGTTTATAATTGAGTGAAATCAATTTAACAATTTTAAAATAAAGAAAAAACATGTTTCAAAATGCAGTATCTTTAACAGTTATTTAGAAAATATAGATTTTACAGGATCGGCCTGGAAAAACAGAATTGTCAGTACTGTTGTTTCCTATGGCAGTACCTAGTCCTTCTTTATTAAGCACTTTATTATTGGAGACTTAAAAGACTGGATTAGTGCACCGACATCTTTAAATACACTGTTCACCCAAAGCGTGCACTTACCACTGGGCTTTGCCTCAGTTTAAAGCCAGGCTCCACCAACATGTGGTTATATGAAGTATGGTTGTCAATTCCCCTGTTGTTGCGGAGCCCCCTAAGAGACTAAAGTTGTGCAAATATTACAAAAGCCAAGCAAGAAAGGCATTTTGAAAACACCTAGCACATCCCAGCCCCTGCGCTTTGTCCCTGGATCGTGGCATTCCCCAAGGCCACGGAGCCTGAGTACATCTCAGCTTTCATCATCCCATGACAAAGTCTGTGGAAGTTAGCAGTGACCATTCTGAGAGTGGCAGTGGCTGGTGCGGTCATTTGTATGGACGCATCTCCTCACTGGCACTAGCATTTCCATTAAAATGTTCTCATGTGCACAGTAGTGAGGTTGCCTGATTTCAAGAATTGCCATTGGGTTTTTCAGATAGGAAGAGCCTAAAGTACCCTTGGTGTATGAACATTGCTCTTTTTAAACATGGTGTATTCATCGCAGCTTTCTGTTGGGTCTCTACAGAGGAGAAGCCAGTCTCTCCAAGGAAAGGGCAGCATGTCAAGGGCAGCAGATCTCCCGCGCAGTCATGCTCTTTACTGGGCTGCAGAGCAAGGTGCTTCATGCACCGCAGTGGCTGCCTGGGACAGTGTTGGTGCAGCTGGCCTGTGCCACACACGTTCCCACTCCTCCTCCCATAACAGAGGAGGAACTACCAGATCGGGTCCTTTGGAGCCAACTCCAGCAAGTGCCAGGATTTTTTGTAGCTAAAGAGAACAGAAACCACCCTCACAATACCTCTACTTCCTGTGGGAATACACTGACATTTTTGGGCTTGAATAGATGTTTCTGGCCAAGTTACGGGCACCAGATCATTTCCCATGAATACTTTCATATCCCTCTAGACTAATATGCCTGGTGTGGGCGCATAGCCCAACTTCATCAGTCTCTCTCCACAAGATGATACAATTGCAATGAGAACAAGTGACACCAAGTGTATCAAACAAACTAATAAGGGGCATAGCTCCCAGTGTCATAAGCAACAGTCATATATAAAGACTCTAACACAAGCTAATACAGACAAACCAGCATTCAGAGTTACGTGACATACCATTAAGATGTATGGTTTAATAATAATTCCAATATATACTGTTGTGCTAAAATGTGTTTGTATATAAAATCATCCTGACTTGATAACATCATTAAATCGAGAGTGATTCTTTCATCCAGGAGTATCCTGGCTACATGTGATTACTTGAAATATTCTAAAGTTGTTCTGCGAGCACAGACAGAAATCAGACAGAAATACAATTCTCTTTTACAGGTAGATTATTCCGTAATAGCATCACAAGCTGGAGCCACCCTCAACAACCTTATGAGCCATGCACAAGAACTAGTAGCAAAGCTTCGTTCCCTGCAGTTTGATCTACGAGAATTTGTATGTCTCAAATTCCTGGTGCTGTTTAGTTTAGGTAAGCAAATTCTATTCTTCATGCTTACATTATTCCTTACTCACTACTGTTGTGCTGCCTTTTTTTTCCCCCGAAACCACTGAATATATTTTGCTTTTGTTATTTTTTCCTGAAAAACAAATATGATTTTAAAATATATTTTATGAGGTCCACAGTAAACTGGTGATCATCTTTTAATTATCACTTACAGGAAAATTAAATGGAAAGATTAAAAGCAGGTTTTGCTTGAAGTAGTTCCTAAAACCTACAGAATTTAGTAGAGTATTACAAGCTTACTCTGTATGCTTTCTGAATATTCCTGAACAAAGATAACATTCTATTATAAATTCCAGAAGACAGAGGAAAATACAGATTGGTATATTTTTTATGATATTGAATATGTTTATGTAAAGCAGATGATGTGGAGATACGGTTAAAATATCCCTCTTTTTTAAAGGCACTTCTGGTAAGTAAAAACAGTCTTGTTTGCATATGGCTGTCACAGTGTAACATAAATCAGGAATGTAACTTACGGTCTTTAAAAAGTGAAAGGAACTCTTGAGTGCAGATTAATGATAATAGCTTTATGACAAATCTAGGTAGAAAATAACCTTTAAAGGAAAGATTGTTTTGTACTAGCAGAGAGGACACAGAATGGGAAAGATACCTATGCAAGACAAATTAGTTAAACCAGTGCCCTTCAATGAATCAGTCAAGAAAAATCACCAATGCCAGGAATAAAAAAAAGGGCTTAGGGAGATGGATTCTTATTGACTTCATAGGAACAGATTTTTCTGCCTGTCTTCTGTTTCAAGTTTGCACGTTGTTGACTTAATAGAACTGGTCTAAATAAACTTTGGCTAAGTGAATTTCTTATTTACTGGCAGGCAGTTGAAAGGAGAGACTTAAAAACATAAATAAGGTCAGATCCAGCCATCTCTCCATAGCCAAAATTATGGTTTTACTCAGAAGTTGTTTGTCTACAAAGAGAGTAAACAGTTGAGCCAAGCACAACAATGAAAGAAATATCAGCGGTGCTGACATTTAGTGATCTTCTTCTTTAATTATCTTTTTTTTTTTTTTTAATTTTCTGTAAAGGAATAAAATTCTACAAATAAATTATGATAATACAATTGTAGATAAACCTGGAGTAGTAAGACATTTTGCATACACTGTGAAGTCTCAATTACTCTCTGAAATATGTCCTTCTGTGTGGTATTTATAGTGTTTGAATCTGCTATGGAAAGTTTAAATGAAGCTCTCTTAAAACACAAATAGCATTTTTCTCTCATTTATGCTACCATAAAAAGAGCTAGTTCTGATGCTAATGGGAGCCTTGTAGTCATATTACTTCTTTATAGAAATGATGTAGCAAAGAAAGGGTCAGCACCTTTGCAAATATTAATTCACTATTTAGAGCACTGCATAATTCAATTTGCTAAAAGTCAAATCTAGATGTTATTCTGCAAATAGTAACATGTAATGACATTGACCACAGAACTAAGGCAAATATTTGTTGAGAATGATGATAAAACTGAAACAAAAAGCATAGATACCTTTTCCAACTAACTACCTAAGTTTGTACCCAGAAGTATGAAGGAATTGCCTGGCTGAAGTTGAGGGAGTCAGGTTTTTTAAGACATTAAAGTACCTAACAATGCTGGTAAGCATTCAGCAGAGTTGTAAAAACTAGCTAAGCAGCAAATTCTGTGGAAATAATTGGGAGCAATTATTGTATCTAAGTACTGAGATGCATTTGATGCATATCTTTGTCTCTTAAGGCATCTCAACAGAAAACTGAACTTAATGCTGAAAACACACTATTAATCAAAACAATATTTCAAAAACCTGAGCTGACTTTCATTGAAAATCTGACTCTGTAACATTTAATGGAATAAGAAGCACATCAAACCCACCAACCTTTCTCATTTCTAAGGATGTCCTCCCCACAGTGTTAACCAAACCAGTAAAGCCTTATACTATTTTTTGTGTGGTATCACAAAGTCAATAATCCACAACATTCATTTATAGAGAAGAAACCGTTCATTTTTTTATAACCACAGTTACAAAGCTGCCTTGTAAAGCTGTTTGTTATTCCTGACTGTACCGTATTGTCTGTATCTTCATAGGACGGCAATCTCCTTGAGGGCAAATAACACTGTCTCTTTTTTTTCTAACAAACATTTCAGAAGTGATTGACTTAGTAAACTAACAGTAAAATAATATTCAAAACCCATAGCACATACAAAACTGTTTGAAATCACAATTAAATTCTATCAGTCTTGCTTGCTAGCTTTTAAATGAGAGAGGCAAATTGCCAGAGGTTCCAAACGATTTATAAAAGAAAATGTTTTTGGTTGCTGGTAGTGTTAAAGATGCTGTTGAAGCTTATATTTACCACAACCTTTGTAGCCAGCAGTGGACAACTCTTTATGCAGCCATACCGCACTCACTCCAGTGAGTGGCACATCCAAGCACCAGAGGTCTACTCCTTTCTCCAGCCATCTGTCCCATCTAAGCAACCTTGCCAAGTACATAATGATACAGTTGAAGAAATCAAAATATTGTGGTCACTTATTTTTCTGGATGGTGTGACCTCTCCTTAGTTCAGCCTACCTAGAATTAATACCTTTAGAATTAGGTAACTTTCAGATTTCTTCTATCGGTTATAAAAAGCCACTGTACCTCTCTGTACGTAAAAAATTCTCCTTTGACACCAATGTATCTTCATACTTCAATGACTGTCCGTCCATCCTCAGTGGTTTCTCTTGCTGTCAGTTCACTCACTGCTGGGCCCTGGATAGGAATAAGAGATATATTCTCCTGCTAATTCGAGCAGAGGAAGGGAGTGAAGTTGGTAGACTCTAAATCAAAATTTACCTTAGGTATATCACTCAATTTTTTTCCGCAATCTTTAGATATTCTAAAAAATATTCAGTAGTTCAAGAGAGACATAAATAAAAACTGGATTTTTTTTTTTTTTTTTTTTACTTCTTAATTGAATATGAGAGGCTTCTTTCAAGCAAAGAGAAGCAAGCAATTCAACAGTAGTCACTGTACAACTGATGAAAATATATTAAGCAGGCACACATTGAAGAACCGGAAAAGACGAAAGAAATCCTTGAGAGACTTGGGCGTTAAACTCACTTTTCACATTAGCTCTGCAGGTTTTACATTTCTTAATTCATGTTCAAAATACAGAAAGAGCATATCTGAGAAAGCTGATTTTCAGATAGGTGTGTCAGTCTTGATCAAATTTCCTACTAAATAAGAATAAACATAACTGGCTTTCTAAAAGCTAGCCAAATCGTCAATAAGGCAATTTCTTTACTCTAATCCCAGAGTAATACAACTAATTTTTCTATAGCATATAGCCAGTATAGTCCACGGTACACACCATCAAAAAGTAGGTCTAAAAATTGCTAGCTAGAATCAAGATACATTGCAGACAGAAAAAGAAACTGAGTCGGTTTATCTCTGAATTATCATTAATGAAGTTGACAGCAGTTTGAAAACTCCTTTTCTACCTCGTCAGAGTTAGAATTTTTATTCTGTTTTATTCTAGTTTTTCTAATTATTTATTTAAATGTTGAATTCTCTAATACTGGGGAAGAAATAGATTGCCATGATTCGCTGTAGTGAAATCTTGGCTTCACTAAAGTCAAATAGAATTTCTCACTGGTTTACCAGAGCCAAAATTTGTCTCAATGTTTCTTTGATTTTCCTCCTATCACAGAATAAAGTTTGGATCAATTTTTCAACCCCTCAGTTTGATTTAAATGATTCTGTTTTTAATTTGTGAACCAAATAATGATTTATAATACAGGTTACCTTTTATCCTCTTCTGATGCAACAAATCTCTTTTCATTTCACAATAAAGTAGCATTACAAACTGGTCAGCAAACCTGAAATCAACCACTGTTCGTTTTTTACCAAAACTTCCCATTTGTCCTGCTAGCTTTTATTATCTGAACTCAGCAAGGATGATTTGTCAAACCTTCCATCAAAGCAGTTTATAAAGTGAAATGCCAATAGGAAGAAAGTTAGACATCATTTGACCCATGTCCAGGCACTTGTCTGCCTGGAACTAAATGCGAGAGTAGGAAGCAGCTGACTGGTACTGCTCCCTTATCATTGTCAGGACACAGATAAATGTACTTCATTTAAGAAATGAAGGTTTTATCAATGGGCAAATAATTGCGGAGCCACTATCGATCTCACATCTCACTTAACGTGAGACAAGAGGGACCTGCAGACCTGTAGAAATGGTAAACATTTAATCGCTATGGATGGCAAACAATGGCCTTTTGGTCAAAGAAAGGGGGAGAAAAAAAATAGAAAAGAACTCAATTTACAAACAAACCGCACTGGTTACTTAACGGTTCACCAGAGATCCACTCTGATGAGGCAGTATTCCATACCCATTTATTTTGGGTAAGAAAAATATTAGTAAATCTTTCCATGCTTTCAGACTCCCTACAACCCTAGAACAGAGATGGGAGGAGAGTAGATTTCAGTATTGAGCTCCACTGTAGACACTTTTGGAAAAAAACCTTCTTGTTAAGATCGTCATGTAGATTAAACATGCTGAACGAGAAGCTTCCTGCGAACACGCAGGAGAAGTTGCACAAAGCCTGCCTGTGCTTAGTTTCTTTGCACCATTAAATCAAATCAACACAGTTATGAAAAACCCTGGAGCTGGAAAAAACCAACAAACTTAAATTAGCTATTCAGCATTTTTTAGTATATTTTACATAACATTGTTGGTCTATCAGATGTACAGACTAGCCAGAGTCTGTGCCTCAGTGAGCCTGCAATATAAGTATATATAAAACATTAAAAAAAAAAAAAAAACAGTAGCAGCAGACAATGGTGAAACACTGGGCTGTACATATTTTCACTTCCATGACTTTTTACTGGAGGTTTAATTTGCAGTATCAAGATGTATGCAGATCAAAAAAACGAGTGTATAAGCATCAACTGGAAAATAAGGGATACTGATTACGTGTTGGCAGTATTGATGACACTTAAGGGCACAGAAAGAAAAAGGACGACATAAAGAAATGAAGGAGTTATTGAGGCAGGAGGTCTTGTCAGACCAGAATGGGCCTGAAAAATGAAATAGGGAATAAGAGTGGAGAATTATACGTGAAAGAATCCATGCAGGATTATAGAGCCTTAAATGTGATACAGATTTAAGAATTTAAACATTTATAAATCTTAAATTTTAAATTAAATTCTTAAATTTCACAATTTAAGAAATTTTTGCATATTTGGATCTTTTTTGCAGCCTGCCTAATAATCCTGCTATACTTTCAACGGCTGTAGATGTGGCTTTTACACTTTCTAGTTAAAGAAACTGCATCAACTTTTCAAAGTTTAGTCCAGTAAAAATGGGAACATAACTAAGAAAAAGAATTCATCAAAATATCTTCTTTTCCCTTCCCATCATTTTGATATTTTAGTATCAGAGCTAAATAAATTAAGTTAGCAGGTGATCAGCTCAAAACGCCACACCGTGTATTCTTCAAGACAGGAGATGTAGAAGATGCTGAGAGTTTTTGTGGTAAAAGTCACTTGGAGAAATTACTGGAAGGAAAATCCTCTGAAAGCTATGTAATACACAGAACTGTTAGTTCTGGCTGTTTGTAACCTCAAGCTGCTGGAACCTCAGCGGCTGCTGCTGGTAGGGATTGCTCCATGGTTTTCTTCTTACACTGTTCCCTAGGACATCTGTTCCTGGTCACTGTCAAAGACGGGACCATGATTTAGATGAGCCAGAGTGCCAGTATGGCTATTCTCATGCTCTTACCAGATAAGTGTAAGCCATTTGTAATTTTCAGGGACAAAGATTTCCCTTCTGTAAAGTGGGCCTAGTATTACTTTGGCAAGATAACAAAAATTAACAGAAAACAACACTTTGTCCTCAGCAGCACCTTCAGTGCAAGATCAGACCAGCGCTCACCAACTTCTTCTCCTCTTACTTCCTGTGACAGGCAACACTTAAGTCTTGAAGACTGTCTTAAGTCTTCAGGCAGCTCTGAAGCAAAAACGCTCACTTCAGCAGTTCATACTTTTCCTAGTTTGTAAACATACAAATATTTTTACAACTGACTGTATACATATGCTATCAATAGTATGTATTTACACTTGTGTCATTATTATGAGATGGTTTTATTAAATCCTTTGGCAGTTCTTCTATGTTCATCCAAAATGCACTGAAGAGCATTTTTAAGGCAGCACCTGATGAATGAGCAGTCAAGGGGTTCTGTACAATTAGCATTCAGCCAGGTCCTTCAGGCTTCCCCATATCACATCTGAATTTAGAAAAATAGTTTCTGCACGCTTGTCAAATTCAGGCTCATATCCTAACCTCATATCTAACTACAGTAAGTATATAAGGATAATATTGGCAAAGAAACATTTCCTAAATTTTATGTAATCATTTGGAATTCAGGAAGGATAAATTAGTATTCAGGAGATGTGACTGCTCAATATTTATGCCACTGAGACTTGGCAGAAGCAAATAATGGTACATAAAGCTGATGCTTGTCTTAATTAAATGCAGTATAATAGGTGTTGAGGGTTTTTTTTCCCCTTAGTGAAGAGAGCAGTTTAGCAATGACCAGATATAACTCATTATGAAGTTCAGAGTTTAAAATGAATCAATATATATTTATAACAAGGGAGGGACTGAATATAATTTATTATTAGCTGAAAGCTGGCTAATAGATAAAGACAAGATTTATTTAAGTACATTTTTCCACATACTAGTTTCTGACAAAATATTTGCTCTCTTTGATTCTTAATTATTTTCTGCTGTACTAACAGTATTTCTAATAGAAGACTTATTGGAATGAATTCCCAGCCACAGAAAGGCTGGGAGCGACACTAGAGAACATAAAATGAGACATGTACCTAGGAGGAGCCTTTCACTGTGAAAAACTCATTGTTCAGATTAAAAATATTAATAGTAGCATTTCCTGATCTTCTGATGAGGAATTCTTAACAGCCTATATTCCTTTAAAGTTTGCGATGTACACATGCAATGATAGCTAGCTTTTAACTGGTAGAGAATATAAAGATGAGAAGCACAGCTCCAACACATCTACAGCCCAGGGTCACCTCTCTGAAATGTCACAGTAAAAAGCTTTGAGAGCAGATATGAAGAAGGGAGATGAATGCTGGGGAGGGCTCCAATTCAGCATGAGTCAGAGTGGAGAAAGCAGAAAGGCACTTAGCCTGGAAAGGGCACGGGTGAGAAACAGAGATGGCATTGTGGGGCAAGCCAGAGGCAGGAAGTGACCTCATGATGCTGAGTGGTTGATGATAAATATGGAAGGAACACCTACAGGACCTCAACAGTGAACACAATTTGTGTCTGATGTAGCAGAGGAAAAGGGAGGATGCAAAGATAGCAAAGCAATGAGTTTGGAAGGGTGTCTTCACAGAGGTGTTTCCCAAGGTCAAAGGAAGAAACACTATGGTAACTGAGACGTAATATGATGAGCCTACATGGTATTTGTTAAGAATTTAATCCAGCAAACACTGGCTTTTTTTTTTGTCCATGGAAATCCATAAGAACACTTTTACAGAATCAGCTATGTTATATTAGTTTGGGATTAATTATATTAGAAGTAGGCCAATTTAAAGGTGAACATCACTGTCTTTTGGGTGATCTCATCTCTGGATAAAATGGAGGCTCTGTTTCTAGAAATCAAGACAAACAATTCTTTAGATTATTATGACATAAGTCAATCGAACATTATAGACTTAATGTACAAACTGTCTAGATGGAGATCTATGGCTTGAATTGAGCAAAATGTTGAAGGAGATAGTGACGATGACTATATGGGCCCTTTCTTGTACCCGCATCAGTGAAAGCAAATTTCATAGGCAAGAAGTTCGAATTCATCATGAGTCTCCCAATTTCACTGTTTTTACAAGCTCTGCTTAATCTTCCAAGTTCAAATGAGATTATTTACATGGACTCTCGCTGCTGCATGTCCCGCATTAACTACAGAAACTAAAGATGACTGTCTCATTAAAGATGTGGGTCAGAAGAACAGTTAAATAGCCAGTCTGCTCCTGAAACATTTAATTCTTCTCTGATTTTTTGGCAAAGCAGCCTGTCTTCTATACTCTGCAACTAGAAGAGCTGTCCCACTTTTCTGCTTTAATTCCCTGGGAAAGAATGAAAAGAGAATAAACAAAGATCATTTTTGGATCGGCTCATGAAGGACTTTCTCCATTCATGGAGCCAGTATACAGAAATACAGAAATCAGTCCTCTTGTTTCTGGTTTTTTCTGACTCCATTACAGACTATGGAGCTCTGAAGGATTTTACATGTCTGAATTACTTTATCCAGTAAATGAAAACTAGAGATATCTTTGTAAAAATTGGTGAAATCCAGAGTATTAAAGATACTATGTAAGATACAACCAAATGAAAAGAGCTTTGTTTAAGTAAGCTAAAGACCAAAGACAATAGTTATAGGGAACCTGATTTAAAGTATGCAGAATACGTTTTGAGCAAATTTGGTATTTTCCTTTGGAAATAACATAACAGGAGTTCCTTGCTCCATTTTCACACTAGCATCTAAAACCGCAAAAACAATATTTTCAGAAGTGAATTGTACCATCGTGTGCAACGTGCAGGACAAAGTGGATTTCTTTTTTCCTTGTTCTTTTATTTCTCTGTTTTTATCGAATTCTTTAAAGAGAAACAAAAGCAAAGACATCTTCCTCTTTTCTTTATCAAAATCTGTAGCACAGTCAAACACTTAAAAATCAGTCCCTGAAAGTTCTTAGAGATGCTAAATGATGATGAATGGAGTGAAGAATTCGTTAACAGACATTTGCAAATGAGAACATTTTTTCATGGAGCTGACAGGTTATAGTCCAGCCTCCCATGCAGGATCCAAACATTGTGCAGGCAGGATGAAAGAAGGCATAGCAGCAGCTATATTGCAGATGATTTTCTTGATGAAATATCTAATCAATTATTCTTGTGAATAAAATACAAATTACATATATATAAATATCGAGGTTATTTATTAGAGTTATGAATTAAAACAGTATTTTTAAGAAATAAGTCTTCAATCATTCTTCTCATCCTTGGATGCCAAAGTCATGAATGATAAACTTTTTGCAGAATTTTCAGAGATAGCCTTCTATTTCATGGTTGATTCAAGTTTTTTGTTTTTGTTTTTTTATAAACTACATTAAATTATAGATAAAATTTAATAATCACTTCCAATTTATCCCAATTTTATTTCACAAAATGCAGTGAATGTTGTGGACTTATCTCTCAAGTAACCGCTGAGTACAATGGCATTATTTGAAGCATGAATTTGGTCCAATATGATCATTACTGGTTTACATTGTCTGTTCGTCTGACAGCTGCAAGCCATGGAAAAAAAGATTAACCATCTTCAGCAAGTGTGTTTCCTTTTTTTTTTTTTTTTTTTTTTTTTATAAAATGCATATATTAGAAGGTTTTGAAATAACAAAAGGATTAGATGCTTGAGAGAAAATTAGGTCATATATTTGTTAGATACAAATCTCACAAGTAATTAGAAACATGAGTATCAGGCAGTATCTGTATTCTGTGCTGCTGCCTTTGTGTGCAGACAGTGGGGATTTCAGAATAACCCAGTCAGTGTGCTCTGCACTTTTACACTTTCTAATATGTTCACAGAATACTAGTAAGAATGGCTTTTAAACAGTTCCTACAAGGGTGAAAAATCACTTGCAAATAACTCACATTTACATTTGTGTCTGCTTTGGAAATACTTTTGGAATTTTTGTCTCACCTTCAATACACATTGTAGATGTTTAAGGTACAAGCCTGAATGTATTTTACATGTAACAAACATATTGATATGTAGAATTTTTTAGCTGGTATTGGCATAAGCACTTAACATCAGCGATTGCTTTTGTTAGACAAGGCTCCTAGTATCACTTAGCAATAGATGAATGTATACAAATATTTAAATAAATGAATATAGTTAATTTTAATAGAGACAACTCTTTATTTTTCATGTGGACATATGCTTAAATGCTTCACTGAGGGAGGAACATGCTAAAGGAATGCAATGGCAAAATTCACTTCACTGTTGCTGTTAACAGACCACTTATGAAATACTTTCTATACCAGAAGGTACAGCCTACAGATTAGGACCTGTTCCTCACTTATTTCTAGTTAAAAATACATTGCAGAGACTCTTACCTGAAAGGCTGTTTGCTACCATCAGCCATTCATTGGAGACTCACTGCAGACATGTGGCCCATTCACCTGTCCTTCTCTTATCCCTCTGTTGCTTATACCAGCTTAGACACTGGAAGGCAAACAAAAGCAATGGTTGTCTCTAAGGGAGGAAAAAGAGAGAACTGAAACACTGCAAAGAAACACCGAGAAGCAGTAGCAGGAGAAATAAACAGTAGCCAGGGGAAGGAAAGAATTGCAAGAGTGGTGGGAGAAGAGTGGTAGAGGATACCTGGCAGAACAGGAATCAAGAAGGGGGAAAAGGACAGGAAGGAATGAGAAAACATGGAACTGTGATCAAAGCCAAGTGAGAGAGGGAGAGGGAGGAAACAGAGGCAAACAGGAAAGAAACAATGAAAGAAAATTCAGAAACAAACTTTACAGGTCAGCCTTGAACACAGCTGTGATCGTGAATTGTGAGACAGAAGGGGACTGTGCAGAAACACTCATTCCAAAGCTCATGGCTTGGAGCATGTCCCGCTGACTTACGTTGGCAGGAAAGGGGAGGGGAATGAAAACTGCAGCTCCTCAAGCTCTGGCAAAGCCACTGTTGAGGCTGGATGAACTTCATAGAGCAGAGGTCCCCCTATTACTCTGCGCCTTTGCAGAGCCATCCAGATTGGGGCAAACTGAAAAATATTCATAACTCCAAAAACAGTCCATGTGGCTTCCAAAAGTTTAGTCTGCACACAGCCATTTTTGTAGGGAAATTTTAAGAGTTCACATTGTAAGATTATTCAAGGATTAATAAGGAAAATCTTACATTTAGAATCATCCCCAGTTGATGAATATTACAAATACATTGCACAACACCTCTGCTTGCCAGGTGAAGACGAGTCTCAGGAAGGAGATGAATTTCAGCATCAGAACAGGGAATTATATTACTACAGTATCTTTCCCAACACCAAAATTTTAAGAGATCAGTGAACCACTCAGGATGAGACAGACGACGTTATCCTGTCTTTCAGTGAGGGAAAGCCCATATCCCAGAACAGAACATATGAGGCAGACTGTTCTTCATGCTCAGCCTGAGGCAGGCTGAATGGGTAGGTTGAGAAAGTCATTTCCTCTTGTTTATGAGCATCTCTGCAGGGAGACATCTGGTGTTAGAGAATGGAGAAACTGGCAAGGTTGAACAGGACTGGTATCATACTCACATTCCCTAAAGAAGTGCTGGAAAACAGTACCGCACACTGAAGTATTATTTCAGAGAGGAACATTGCCAAGTGGGACCGGTGTCCTCTGAACTGCCCACTGTGCTCCCGCTGACCAGCTCATTTCTACCTGTCATTCTTCCTCCCTTTCTGTTTTGAGAGAGGAAAATAAGAGCCCGTAAATAATTAAAACCATAAAAAAATACCAGAGTTGATCCAGGGAGTAAAGAGGGAACAGAGCAATTAAGAACTTTCCTGATAAAACTCACTAGGCATACCGTAAAATTTTGAGTGCGTTGTGCCCCTCGAAAACATGGCAGAGAGAAGCAGACACTTAAAAGAGCTTTCAATTACTTACGTGCCTTTGGCGCCCTTTCAGGATGCTGTGGAGCTGGAAACGGCTGTGGTAAAGTTATTTTCTCTGCATTTGCCTTTCTTAACAAAACAGCTCCAATATTTTGATCTCAAGAATAATCAGGTCTTCTGTGTTTCCTTTTCAACTAACTGCAGACCTTTGCAAGTTAAAAATTAATGACAAGTTCTCTTCCTCTTTTTTTTTTTTTTTTTTTAACCATAACCCTTCTGTGCTTTCCTGAAAATAAAATTATCTTTTTCCCACTACCTCTAACTGTTAATCTAAACTGCATTCAAACCACCCTTTTGCCCTCCTTCTGTGGTAACACACAAAATGAATTTCACCACAACAAAACAACTTGCCTTGTGGAAACCATTATTCTGAAGATGAAACATTGTGTTGTGTCCTTTACCACTATTACTGGCAGTCAGTCTGTTAGAACATATTGGGCGATTATAGGCCAGTCTTTTCAGAGAAAGCCATGGGTTTCAAGTTAGCAGTAACCATCTATCAATTCTTGAGATTATGCCATGATTTACTGTCACAGCATCATGTATTCTCTGATTTTCTGCCTGCTATGAAACATTGTGCTTTCCTTTTCTATTGATGTATCAACTATAATAGTTACAAGCAGCTACAGAAAAATCAATAGCGAACTTTCATTACTGAGCACGTAAAGAGTACCATGCTCTGAGAGCACCTAGCTGTTAAATAGTGACCAGCAGTAAGGTACACTATAAATGTCTGTTATTTTGGTCTAAATGAAGAATGTCTGAATTTGAAACATCAAATAGCTAGGATTTCTGACATCACTGGATTCCATGTCAAGTTTTTCGAGTACGTGATTTTTCATCCAGGTGTCAGATTTGATTTGTCTTTTCTGTGCTGGGATCTCTTTTTTAAACAAACAAACAAACAAACAAACAAACAAAACTGAAGCTGACCTGAAGGAAATGAATATCAAAATAATGTATTGCTGGGCTATCCTTCACTGTAAGCTCATTAGGTTTGCTTGGACAGACATGGTAAGAATTGTGCTAATGTTTATTGAACTAGACTTTATCAAGTAAATTGACTGATTATGGTGAACAGGCCAACAATATCTCTGTTAATCTATCAAACAGAGTAGAGACTAAAAAGTTACTACAGTATGGTTGCAGGCTCAGAGGTGCTCCTTAGACTGTGCACTAAGAAAAAAAACTTTTCAATACGTGGTTGGGAAGGGGAGAACATAATTTTTGGTTTAAAACATTTATTTGCCTGTGAAAACCCATTAACTTCCATTAGTAAATGTTAACCACGAATGCCAAGAACAAAGGTAAATGCTGAAGTGCATTGCTCTGAACATGCTCACACCATTGGCATCCTCAAGCACAGAGCTCCTGCAGGACGGGCTCTGCTGCAGGAGTCAGTGATTACCTTGGCACTTGGAGACTGTGCTGATTTACAGCTATGAATGCACTGTTTGTTGTTGAATACCTTAGAGTTTGAAAGCCCATGCACTGCCATGAAACTAAAACATGAGGATGCACACGTGTACTTCCATGAATTGCATCCCACGAGATGTACATCCATCATCTGTCATGGCCACAAGGTTAGAGGAAAGCCATGTTTCTTACCCTGGACATAACTTTTAGGAAAATTAACCTCTAAGGAAAAAAATTCAAATCAGTACTACAAAAATCGTAAAAGCAACACAATAATCTTTTAATATAAAATGAAAAATAAAATAGAAATGGCCATTCAGTCCTGCCCATCAAGAAACACCTGCATGTGGTGAAACATCCTGCTTTGCAGAGTATAGGAAGGCCTAGCTACAATGGCCTCAACAGTGAGCGTTGATTTAGGAGGTGGTGAATCTGAAACTAAAAATCCTTCCAGATAGTGAGCAGTGAAGACAAAAATCTACAACCTAATCAAATAAAGCATCAAGGGACTCAGATGAGAAGCATCGCAGAGTGCCAGTGCAGCTGCAGACATTTTTGTTTGGGCTTCCTCTGCCAAACCTCTTCCATAATAACACAGCACATACGTATCACAGGTCAAAATGAGACCTGTAACTTTCTCTCAGATCAACAGGCAACAACAGAGACAACATGCTTTGAAATACTGCAGTAAAAAATCATTTACCTTTGTTGTGCTTTCAGTACATGAGAGTACAGGAGATGAGGCGTTCCTTTATTCCACCAGGGCCAGAGGGTGGAAGAGCCTTGCCCTGGGGCCTGGGCTTTACTGACACTCAGCCAGGAGCCCAGCGCTTGGTGCACCACAGCTGGGCAAGCACATAGGCTGCCGCGGTCAGACCTGGTAATAATCTGATGGCTGCTATAAATATACGAGAGGGACCAAACTCATCAACACATTTCATCTAAGCCTGCAATTTTTTTTTTTATCAACACTAATTGGATGCAGAATTGAAACACTATCTCAGAGACAATAGCTTAAATGTACCAAGGACCTCAAAACCGCAGTTTGCTGTCACACTTACCCAGTAAATAGCTGCAAACATCAATAGTGAATTCTAGCTCTTCTAAGTAATAAAATTCAAGTGCTTGGCTAAAATAAGTTATTTCTACTGTAGTTCTGCTATAGGGCTTTCAGCAGTGAGCAGCTAAATGAATGACTTTTTGCTTCAGATTGTTTCAAAAGAAGAAGATAAAAAAGTGGTTATTCTACTGATTTTTTTTTAAATCAACATTTGAAAAAAAAAATTGGATGACTGTATCACACGGATCCTTGTCTCAAAACAAGGCAGAGGACCTAACATTCTAAATTATTTGTTGATTACACTGACAGAGAGCTGTGGTACAGTTCTGTACCCCTTAGAGCAGAACTGCACTAAAATGCCTCCGCTTTCCCTCTTTTAAAGAAAACACATTGTAACAGTTTCCACTCCTGCGGGACTCTGCATATAAACAGAAGGAAAAGTGCGATGAAAATTCACCAAGTAATAAAAAAAGTGGCACGGCATTCTGCTCCTACCTAAAAACCACTATAATAATATAATTGGCTGGCCTAATATTTTTAATCAAGTTCAAAAAAGTTTGTAATGTAATAATTAAATGCAAATACAGTCCTGATCCCAAAGACCAGAAGAATGCCTTTAAGCTAGTATTTATAACAAGAACTATTCGACTGAGCTGTCTTGTAAATTTTATCATACCCGAGGCAGTTTTCCTCAGTCGATTAGCTGAAAAGCTGAATATATCCTGAGGCAAACCAGACATCTAGTACAGGCTAAATTCAACTACTGGAGCTTAAATTTGGCTTAATATATCCCCACTTGGATCTGCCTGTTTAATTCTCTTTCATATGATAACGTTGGTTTATTCATAGTCTGGACTTGCCACCTGAACAAACTGTACCTCATATCTTATTCTAATGGAATAAGAAAACTTTGCAAAAACCACAAAAGTTCCTGACTGAAAATCATATGCAAATTTGGGATTAAAAACTGTTTTGTAAAGTGACTACAAGATTAGTATAGAGAGATTTTTCCCCTAAGGAGCACTGCTTTTTATGATCATGCATTTTTTATACTCTGTAGAGACAGATGGGCTTTATAAAAGGATAGAGCCTGCTACTCAAAAGGGTTTCAGTGGCAGCTGCACTTCTATGTTTTAACCTCAGTAGAAATCTATATAGGATATTTTTCCAGAAAATATTTATACTACCTCTTTTAGGACTATATCCCCCTTTGGTGCAGTTCCAGTGACAGCAGCAGAACTACCTCTGAGATTAATCCGGTCCATTATTCTTATTTTAAGCAGTCCTTGAGTAGCAGAAGAGGAATAGGGAGGAAACTAATAGATAATGTCTAAACTTCTCATGAGTGCAAAAACTTAATCTAATAATTCAGAAAAGTTGAAAATGCCTAAGCAAAAGCAGAGCAAACTTTTTGTAAAAGCAAGTGAATTTCTAAAATTTTCATTTGTTTTTGTTTCTGAACATTCTGCTGCTTCTCATCCAAATAATAGTCTGTTCCTTGCTCCTCTTTCCATTATACTGCACAGTCGTTTATTGCAAGTTGCATACAACACCCTTTCTGCCTCAGTTCATAACTTCAAGGATTTTGTATGATGTCCCTATCACCATTCACAGGGACTTCATAAATATTTATGACATTTTAAACTATTCACGCCCTACAAATTGTAGACACTGACAGCTAATTCCTTTAAAATATCAACAGTCCTGTATTGTTCATGTGTTACTGAAGATTAAAGTGATGTTTCAGAAATGAACTTGGGAAACCACTTAGTTCATTAAATTTACTGTTTATTCTTATTTTGCTAAGTCTCATCATAACTATAATTTTATTATTTTCTCAAATATAATGCTTTTTCTCTGGTCACTGTGTGATATAAACTAATGGTAGGGCTGTAGGTCTGCCCACATTTAAACATGCATATACTGAAGCCTACAGATACCATGACAATTACTATACTGGTTTTCTTAGCTGTGCTTACTCCAACTGAATATTCAGAAGACAATCATTTCTAGCCCAGGCATATACTAAGAACCTGGGAATAGGTAAGGAGTTAGGAAAAATTAGTTTTAAGTTATGTTCTTAGTTTATCCTTGAGATCTTCCCTAAATCGTTTCTACCCCAGCTTATCAACACATGCCTGCATACAAATACAATCATGGCTATACAGGACAGTGTTATAGAACTTGTCCCTGAAAAACAGTCTTGGGTTAATTCATCTTTTCTAGGACTGATCTCCAGGTTAACTGAAAGGGTCACCAAATCAAACACACAAACAATCCTGGAAACGGGAACCACAAAGCCATGTCAGACCAGGCAGCTGTCTCACCATGTCTCACCACCAGCTTGCAACCAGGCTATAAATTTGGGCTTAAACCCTTGAGTTCTGTTTTTCTCTGCGGCAGCACAGTTTCCTCCCAACTGGAGCATATCTCCAGTAAGAACAGCTTGTAGCCAGCAATAGCTAAGATCACCCTCTGAAGAGGTGGGAGACTCTACTTTCTTCTTTGAAGAAATTCAGGTTGGATATTAGGAAAAAATCATTATCTGAAAGAGCGGTCCAGTTTTAGAACAGGCTGCCCAGGGAGGTGGTGGAGCCACCATCCCTGAAAGGTGTTCAAGAAACATGTAGATGTGGCACTGAAGGACATGGTTTAGTGAGCACGGTGGAAATGTGTTGATGGTTGGATTTGACGATCCTAGAGGTCTTTTCCAGGCTCAGCGATCCCATGATTCTGTGAAATTCCTGTCCTTCTGCTGTGCCTTCAAAGAAAGCAGCAGCAACTCTCTGATGTGGAACCTAATTACATCAGTGAATGCTAAGCATGGATTAAAATACCAACAGAATAAGCCTTCAGGCAACAGACACGTTGCATTCAGTCCCAGCTAGGCAGAGCAAAGGGTCAAGCACATGCTGCATAGCTCATCTAATCCAAGAAGAAGTCTGGAACATCAGCAGGAACATAACCCCAGGCATGTAGGGAACTGGAAAGTAAAAGAAAGTGAGGTGGTCCTGCAGATAATGTATTTCTAAAATGAAGTGCTAGCTGTGCAACTGCTGCTTGGATCTGGTGTATCTGGTCCATCCATGCCTCCTCTGGGGTAACCTGCTCTCCCATTGGCTCTCCACAGCCCGAGCTGTGTTCCTGTACCTAGTCCTGTTTTCCTTCATGAGCCCCAGTAAGAAGCACTGGACCTTACATTTACAGGTGTAGCTGCCCATAGACTTGGGCTGAGGACTTGTGAGCAGTTCTTCCTCCAGAAGAGGCCTGGCAGGATCCTGCTTTGTTTTGTTTCAATGACTACCATATCATGTATGCGTCATTTGAAAGGTATAAGGATGTTCATTCCTGCATTGCCAGGATGAGAAGCAGGTGGAGATTCTGTTTGTTTGTTTAACTTTAGAGTCAGTAAACTCTCAGCCTGAGCTGTTGAAAGTCAAGCTGTTTTATTTTCCTGAGTGATGACTCAGTCAGTAATTACAGCAGTCATAAAGATTCAAGAGATCAAATTAGGTTTTGTCCTTTGACTTCACTGAGTGCAAGAACAGAAACAACTGAAATTTAGTAAAATATTTTCACAGTTGTGTAAGAAGAACTGAGATAAGTAATCCCTAGCTCCCTTTTCATTGCAGAGCCAACAGAAGCAAAAGCAATTATAAAATTATTTACTGAAGTAAATAAATACAGGTCCTAATAGAGATGAGAAACTGATATTCTCAGTAAGAATCTGTCATTTTACAGTCTTTCTGGCACAGAAAAAATATGCCTCAGTATTTTAAATAACAGTAGAAAGAAGCCTATCACTACGAAACAGCACCAAAATATGTTTTAGTTGATTTCTGAGCTGTTATGAAACAAACCAAAGGTCCACCAAGATCAAATATGGGGGATGGAATAGCATTCGGACTATGAACCACGGCTCCCTTTCTCATTAGCATCTTATTCTTGCTATGGAAATACATTCTATTTTCCCTAACACTTACCTATGAATTAAATACATTGCTAGAGAATAATTTAATTAAGCTTTTCAAAACAATGTGCCCATTATCTGACGTTTAGTTCAACTGAAGATGAAAATTACTTTATGACCCTCATAAACACTCAGAGATAAATCTTTACACTGTTACAGCCTAACCATTGCCCGAGAAAGAATCCTTTAGAAAACAGGAAAAGTTTTCAATACATTTATTTCAGAGTTGGGAATTTTAAGAAAACTAAAGTGACTTCTGTTGCTATAACATAAAAGTTCTTCAAGTTTTGGGAAGTGCTGAGTATAGCACCTTACAATTGATTAATAAACACATCTCAAAATGTGTTTCCTATGCCTTCTGAGTAAACAATATTCAGTACAAACAAGCTCTAATAAAATCAAGGGGAATTTTGCAATAAGGAGTTCATCTTTACCACAAATCTATCTTCATTATAGTAGTCTGCTTGTCAAGAAAGCTTAGATACGGAATGCTATATATCGGCTTTCATGGCAGATGTGCTGTACTGGATTGCTTTGGTTACCATTTGTTTAAACTACAGAGAATCATGAGTAATTTTCAAACTGGCAGTTTATCAACCACTACTACTCTTGCTCTCAAAGATTTCTTTATCACATATCAAAATCTACCAACAAAATTTCCAGTCTAAAATTTCCATATTGGAGATGAGCTTGAAGGCCATCCTGGCCAGAACACCCCGCTAGAGTTCAGAAAACATCATACTTTATCTATACTTTTTGATCATTCCAAAGAGTTGCTAAGCATTGGGGCCTGCTGGGTTTTAATAAAATCCCTTAGCCTCCTTACATGGCTAGGGCTGTACCTTTTCAAGGAGAGGAAGCTGAGCCTTGGGCTGGTATCAAGTCTTACTGCCTGGAACACCCATATCCAGACTTATGAAAATGAGGGACTTCTACCCTCAGAGAATCCTGAACATAACCGTATTTCACCTTTGCAATACCATAACTTGCAATGGTGCAAAATCCACAGTGGAAGCTGACGTATCTGCGTGTGCACCTGTTCCTCACTTTACATGGAAAAGGTGCCTGAAAAAAGATGCATGCAGTAAAATTCAACCAGCTTTCTCCGGGCAATATTTATGCTGCTCCTAAGGAGTTACTATTTTTCAGATTTAAATCTCTCATTCTCTTTCATTTTGCTTTTCAGAATTCCCAGACCAAGGGAATCTCTCTACAGATTAATACACCACCAAATTTTCAGTATTTCATGTTTGGAATATGAGAAGGAGAAAACCTCTCTGAAACCTAAATATTTTCCCCTCTGAAGACCAGACCCATTTTTGGGAAAAATATGCAAAAGTGTTCTCCTTGGTCTGAATGTTGCATGCAGTTTCAGCTTAAAGCACAGCTTTATAGCAGATGTATAAGATAATCAAAATTGGAAGATTTGTAGGAGTACTTGCATGTTTTTTACTGTGAGTGCAGAGCAGATTCTGACACACTATAATACTGTTTTTGTCTTAATCGTCAAAAGTAAGCTATAGAGAACGAAAAATTCTTTGTTTGACAGAAAAGCAATTGCTATTTCTTGTAAAACATATAATATATTCCAGAAGACCTAAGGGTTTACTTTCCAATAAGGATAGAAATAGATGTGCGCCCCACTGTGAGCTTGCAGTAAGGCTGTTTCATGTAAAAAGTTGGTAATTAGTCCCTGAGTGAATAGAGTAGAAGAGATAAGAGACTGATACTTACTGTAAGCAACACAAAACACTTTTTTTAGCTGCTAGGATTTAAAGGGTGTGTGGGTGGGAGGGGGGGGACCTATTCCTACTCATTTAACTTACAAGTGTCTAAACCCTGGAAAATTATTTCTTGCATTAAGCTTAAGCATGTGTACTTTAAATTGTTACTAACCAATATAAAGATTGGTAAGAGACATTGCAATTCTAAAAAGCAGACAGGAGCGAAGAATTACATGAAAGTATAAAAGACTGTTGTGTTGTACATCAGTAGCAGATTTCATGCTCATTGTACACCGCTGACTTCAGCAGAGTTACATCAGCATCATCTGGTGTTTCGCCAGCTTACCTCATTAGCATTCAAAGGATCCTTATTGAAAAGGAAATGCTTGGAAAACTAAACCAACACCTTTAGCCAAAGTTATATAGTAACTGTCAAGAACAAAAGCAAACCCAAAGCACATGAGAAACATCTGCAAGAAAAGTAAAAATGTAGCTAGATAAAATCACTATCTTCTAAATACTAAATTGCCAATCTTGGTTAGGCCATGAGGACCTCACTCAAAAGACACAGCTGGTCATCAGGTTTCCTCCACACCATGTCTGTCATAACTGCACTGCCAGAGAGATCAACACACAGATGAATTGTGTAATGATGTCTGACACTGTAGTCACTTGGATTATGAATACTCTGATTCAGTATAGAAACAGTAAGGAAAATTCTTTGCATTCGGACTGATTAACTAAAACCACCTTGTTTACAAACATCCGGTTCTCATCACAAATGACAGGAATACATTAAAAGTATTTCCTCTGGCTGGATGTGGCATAGAAGCCCCAGAACTACTTTTTGTTTACTGTTAGTGTTAATTGTACTTATTTTTACAGCTGACTTTAATGCTTTTGTTGCCATGTACGAGTATTTAAAGAACTGTTTAAAGTTATTTTGAAGTTATTTTTAGCAGGAAAAAGGCTTGACATGCTAATTCTGAAATTTATCTTTCTGTTTAACACAGTTTAATCTCCAACACAGGCCCTATTTTCTGGACGAATTTATGTTTTGCCAGTTCATTCATGATTGCAATTTGCCTCTGAAAGCAACCTATTAAAACAGTCATAATAAAACACTCAACTTTTACATCAAGTCATACTCACTGCAAAATACCTTGGGAGTTTTAGGTACCTATGTGAAAACAAAGAGTTGTTAGAAAACATCCAGAGTAATATACGAAAACATGAGTTACCAGAGACACTGGCAAAAAGACTTTGGATAAATAAGTGTGAATAGCTCAGGGACCACACTTAGTGGCTTTGAAATTTCCAGTTCTCCTCACTCTGGATACTGAAATTCCAGATGATTCTTGTTGTACAGTCATCATAAGGTGACTGTATCATAATTAGGTATTGCTAGTGAGTTCTTTAAAGCCAGCTAGTAAAATTCAAGCAGAGGTCATGTCCTGGTTCCCAAGCAAGCAGCACTGATTCAGGGAGCCACTTGCTTCATTTCCACAGTGAAACTGGGACAGGAAAGAGGCAGACAGTAATGATGGCAGGACCCATCCACCCCACAAGAGTACCCATGCAAGAGTGAAGCTGAAGGGCAGCTGGCAGCCAGCACAGCATGCTGCAGAGAGGCTCCTGCTCAAAGTATGTGCATGCTATCCAGGTCTGCCATTGGGATCCTTGGCTTCCCTCTTGTTTTATGATCCTGAGGAAAAATGTTTGTCTCCTTCAACCATTTTCCTCTTATTCTAGCACAGTTATGAGCAGGAACCATTTGTTCTATTTAAAGCACTTCTAGGAAAAGGTGCAGTTAGATCCAACTTACGCAGCTTTCCAGGCCACTGATGGATTGGGGAACCAAAGCGTGTTCTTATTTTACAAAGGAAAACACTCATTTCCCCTTCATTCAAAGGCTGGGATTTACAATGAACCAAATTCTGCCAAATTCCCCCTCTCCCTTGCTCAAAGAACGTCCATAAAGGGACACATTTGTCTTTACTCAATGTGAGCTAGCAGAGTCCATATGCTCAGTATTGCTGTGCTCTAGCATTACAAGAAACTGTATTACAGTACTCCACTCATGGTATAAATGATTGAACATCGACCAAAATAAGTTCTCCCAGCAAGAGTACTTTGATCGCTTCCCACTTCCTGCATTATAGCAGCAGTCTAATTTGCAAGTTTTGGAATAATTTCTGCAATCTTCAGACATGTCAAAAGATGGCATCAAAACAGGTTTTACAAAGGGACTCAAATAATAAGGAGTTAATATATTGGCAGACTCTTTTCAGCAGTGTGTGGCGATAGGACAAGGGGAAATGGCCACAAACTGGAGCATAGGAAGTTCCGCACAAATGTGCGTAAGAACTTCTTCACAGTGAGGATGACAGAGCACTGGAACAGGCTGCCCAGGGGCATTGTGGAGCCTCCTTCTCTGGAGATATTCAAGACCCGCCTGGACACCTACCTGTGCAGCTTGCTGTAGGGAGTCTCCTTTGGCAGGGGGGTTGGACTCAATGATCTCGGAAGGTCCCTTCCAGCCCCTACGATTCTGTGATTCTGTGATTTATCTCTGACTCCCATTTCCATAGCTTAAACTTCCTGTGTTGGAACAGAAGATAATCAAAGAGAGGCAAAGAGAACAAATCTTGCCTACCTACTGATGTAAGCACCCCTGTCGTCCAATACCAAATAAAATTAGCAAGTTCGATTTCAGAAAGCACAGTCAGGCTAAAGGGCACTACTCTTATCTGGTATTCCACCCAAAGGACGATGATTTCAATTTATAAAGATCATTAGTCAATGAAATATATATTTTAGAGAGTTTCTAGTAGGGAAGATTATTTTGGCAGTCACTGGAGTGTACCAGATGGTTCATTAACATAGACTAGACAAGTCAAAGGCTTTCAGAATCATTTAGAAAATGTCAAACAGAAACAAGAACCCTGTCACTTTTTATTAGAATTAACTACATCATACCCTGGACACAGATTTCACCTTGGGTCAGAAAAATTAATACAGAATTATATGAATTGTGTAACATACTAGGTTAAAGATAGGGCTTCCTCTTGGGACTCATTTGCTAGCAATATATCATGGTCTTCTACTTTAGGAATCCTCAACCTTTCTTTTTGTAAGATATGAAAAGAGCTGACCTTGCTCAGACTCCATTGGTGTCTAATTGATTTGAGGTATATGCAGAATTTCAACAAGATGCTCCGCTAAAGCTCTTTTGTGATCATTTTCCCAGGAAAGTCGGCAAAAGGGTTCACTGAATATTCAGCAGCTTGTAGAGTATGCTTTTGTCAGGAGAAAAAAATATTAAAAAAAACCACAACATTTAGTGAAACACTGCCTTAGTAAGTGGCAATTAAAATGCAACTCAATTGTTCTTACTTTTTGTTGTTGTTGTTTTAATTATCATTCAGATGTCAAAAACCTAGAGAACTTCCAGCTTGTGGAGGGTGTTCAGGAACAAGTGAATGCTGCTCTGCTGGACTACACAATGTGTAATTACCCACAGCAAACAGACAAATTTGGGCAGCTTCTCCTGCGACTACCAGAAATCCGGGCCATCAGTATGCAGGCAGAAGAATACCTCTACTACAAACACCTGAACGGGGATGTTCCATGTAATAACCTTCTCATTGAGATGCTGCATGCAAAGAGAGCATAAATTATATCCATTAGAGCTTCTGCTTTCAAGGAAAAAATATACTCTGAACTGCTCCGAGCAACACTAATTAAAATGTGGTTTTAAGACTTTGCAAAATGGTATAATAATCAAATACTAATAGTAAATAAGTGATGTATCAGGGTATTTGTATTGCAAACTGTGAATCATATGCTACACATCCCCAAAGGAATCTCTATAGGACTTTATACTGGAGTGAAATAAACTTAAGAAGTGGATACTATCACCAATGTCAACATGAAAAAGGACAGAATGATTCTTGTATATTTAACTGCTGATTGCCAATACGAAGAAATTTAGGGAAAAAAAAAAAACTGATCTGTATTATTGAGCTAAGAGAGCGGGGAATTTGAATGCACTAAATTCCTTCATTGTATAGCAGGACTTTTAGAACAGTTATAATAGATGCAAAGCTGCATCTATTCCACCTTCTACCATCCTTCCAAGGACCCAACACTTCTGTGATAAATGATGTGGCATCCATTCAACAGTCTGTAAGAGAGAGTTGGCCTGGGCCACTTTCTAGGTAGTATGGCCACCACTTCCTTAGAGGCTGCTCTTGACAGTCTCTCAGGCCTGCAAATAGCTAACATGAAGAGCCTGTTTTCAGGTTAGCTTGGCATTCTTACTATGTTCTACAGTTTGTTTTGTCACGTGTTCATGTAGTTAAATCAGGCAGTATCCCTCTTCTACTACTGTCATTGGCTGTCATTAAAAATCTAAGATAAATATGAAAAAAAAATTAGCCAACTCAAACACATACTTCACTAGTAGTGAAGTGGCTAAAATATGGCTCAACTGTGGACTCACGGCCTTTTCCAAATAAATAAAATGAAGATATCGAAGCCACTACAAGTGACAGCGTCTTTGAGAAAAAGCTTTTCTAGGACACCAGGTACTGTTTTTAAACAAAAAAGTAAATTAAACAAGAACAGAAATGCATTGAGCAATGCAAGAATAGACAAGTAAATCGTATGAGATGATGTCCAGCATCTAATCAAACTTTTTTAAAGAAAGTTAAGTAATACACTTCTTTTACGCAAAAAAGAAGAGTGATACTGCTATGTCTATGTAGGCCAAAGTCTGCTGCAGAACAAACACTCGAGAAGAACAAACAATTCTCTCTCTGTCCAAATGAAGGTATCAGTATTAAAATGTAGTGCCACAGTTCTAAGTCTTGCCTTATTTCATTATCCTTAAAAGTAACTGTGCTGGTGTGGATCAACATACATTTAAAATAAAGTATTAGCCTCTAACATTAACAAAAACATAGTGTTTACATTCTTTAGGTCCTGTGGGAAAAAAAAAAAAAAACTGTGATAAAATTGCAAAGCAGTGATTTCCTTAATGTTGCTTTCAAATTGGTAATTATTTTACCAGTACTTAATTACTGTATGTCGTGAGACACTAAAATCAAGGGGGGGGAGGGGACTTTAGTTTAACTTTAATTTTGAGATTATCAGCTGTACAATCACTTGTAGAAACTGTATAAAATCCTAATTCTTTGATTTTTTTTTCATGAAGATTGCTGGCTTTTGAATAGTTTATTTATACTGTATATGATAAGTTTCCACTGTAGACAATTATGATGCTAATTTATTGTTTGTTGGTTTCATCTTTATATAAGATATAGCCAGAATGAAGAAGCCAAATATATGTGTTTACTGTAGCATGTCTTCAAGTTAGTGGAACATAGTTCAGGGACACACAAGGGTCTTCACAAATTTAAATCATTCACTTGATTAAATGTTTGTAAATCTTCATAATCCTAAATGTAGTTTATTTAAATCTATTGTAAATTATGTGAGTTATAGCTTTTTCTGTTTCATGTGAACTTGAAAAGGTGCATTCTCTTATTTTCTTTCCAACTACTCACACACTGTATACCAAAGACATTAATTACTACATCTGCATTAGTTAACATGTTATTTTAATCACCTGGATTAATCAGCTGTATTCTATCCATGCATAGGGTACAAACACAGCAAAGCCCAATGTCTGCACCTCCCAGATGCCTGCCTTGAATCACAGAGTGTACACAGCGACATACCGGCCAAAAGCAAACTGAACACACCCCCCATAGTCATCCCACATAGCAAGCATGGCAACATTATTTAACTAACAGTGTTCTGCCTCAAACAAACTAAATTAACAGAAAGCAAGATGCAGGTGGCAATTGACAGTGGCTGTGATATCTACATATCATGAGTACAGTGCAAAGTTTGGTCATTCGTTTCCTTTTTAAAAGAAAAAACAAAGCATATTTCAAGTGTTTGCATTCTCGTTTCTCTCTTTTTTTCTATTGAAATGCTACAGTGAATATCACTGAATATTAAAGTAAAAAGCTTTAAAAATGTTACTAGCTGTATTCACAGCGTGATTATCTAATTACAGGACAAAAGAATTCAAATAAGGATTTAAGAGAAAAGTAGTAGATTTTTTTCATACAATTTAATGGAAACAATTTCAGATAAACTAACATATATTTGCCCATATCTGTCGTTCCAAGAATCCCACTAGATTGCCCAAAGTTTGTGAACAAAAAAAGAAAAAAAAAGAAAAGAAAAAGAAAATAACGAAATCTCGTGTTAATTGTTAACTACTTTGTAACTAGACATTTGCTTTTGACTGCCTTATTGATTACGGGACATATTAGCAAAAGCAGACTAAATTTCAAAGGTTTTGGCATTGGCTGGTTTATTATAGTTGTTCTGTGTTTGTAAACGGACAATCTGTAAAGTCTGACTATTTGTATTACAGATGTTCTGCAGCTGCCTTGGATTTAAATCCATGCAACTCTTAGAATGTGCAGTGAGTTACTTGTTGAAGTTGAAGTTCTCTTACTGTATCAGTGAAATACATATTGTCATGTCAGTTCTTGCCAGAAGTTTCTCATCGCCAATGGATTTTTTTTTTCAGTATTTCAATAAATATTGATATGTCCATGCTGACTACTTTTAAATTGTCTTTATGCTAACATCATTCCACCAAAATGAAGCACTGGTCAAAACACAGCTTCTCAGAAGAGAAGAGTAAAATATAATAGACATAAGAGTTGCAAAGAAAAATTGATGCCGATAGAAAAGCACAAGAGTAGAGAACAGCACTTTCAAAAGCTCAGACAGCGATGGTGAAATTGCATAGGCTGAAGCAAAATAAGCCCAGCTAAACAGATCACAAAAGCTGTGTTGAGTCAAAAAGAAATTTACCAGTTAAAAAAGTTAATTCATTTCATCTCATTCTGCACACTTAATTTCACTCTAAACATTGTTCAAAAAGGGTTAAGCAGCCAAACAATTCGAGGAGAAAAATGACAGAACAAAAGAAAATCGGGTAACAGGATCCAGCAGAGCTCAGGATAACCTCTCAGCGATGTAAATACAGCACAGGGCCAGGGGCAACTCCAGAGCTTCCAGCACAACTGCCAGCGGAGGCTGCCAAGGAGGCAGATGTTGCAGCTACTCGAGAAAAATATTCTCCTAAAGTTGCCCTCTGGCACATCTGATTGCCATTTCGAGAGCAGGGGGTGAAGTGGTCCAACAGCTTGTCAGCAGCACCCTACTGTTCTGAGATCAAGTCCACCGCTTCCCCTAAACTGTCTTGTAGCTGAAAAGGAGCTGTTCTGCATGGTGCCAAGTGTTAATGCTTCACAGGGGAGAAACAGGTCTATAATTAGTTATTTACAAATACTGGGTTTGAGAGAAACAAAGCTGCGTTAGTGCTGCAATAAAAGCAGAGAGTAAAACAGATAGGATACTTCTAAATGTTGGGAATCGTAACTGAAAATCACAATATCTCATAAGATCCGGGTGAGGTTTCAGGATTAAAATCTCATCTAAGGAAAACTAATATATATATCTATTTACAATATACATATCTATTATATATATTTATACATATATACATAGGCAGTATATTTAGTATATGTACTACAGATTTAAATTATGAGGGAATTTATTTTTAACTGTGTTTGACACTGGTTCTGGAACAATCTGCTGTATGTTTTTATTGGAAACATGGAAAGAGTGAGTTCAGTGTAACACAGGTCATCAGTACAATACTTAGTGATCTTGGCAATTTCCTGGAATGCTGAATAACACTGTTCATTAACCCTCAATATGAAGCCCATAGTCTAGATACGTGATAAAACTTCTAACGATACTCTTACCTACTCCAGTACACTTGCTGTAATTTTCTCTGTGCAGGTGTATCTGCTATACACCGTAGTTCAGAGAGTCAGACAAAGAGCATGAAACTAACATCAATCCAAGAAAATTCCAGATAAGTTTTAGGAGCACCAGATCTCACAGCTTTGTAACCCTGTGATGCTAGCATGAGCCTAAATACTTCTGGGCTCATCCCATAGTTTCAGTTGCATATAAGCTTTTAGAGAAAAGATAAATTTTCTAAGGGCAGTTTGCCAACAACATGAAAACTTTGCGAAAATATGAAAGGCAGAAGAGGGCCTAAGCCTCACCTGGAGCAGACATGCCTACCCTGATGGCAGTGTAACGAGCCTTGCTAGAAGCTACTTTGCTCGGTAGTTACAGCCTGATCCAGCCCATGTCAATAGGACAAGACGAGGCTTCCCCTCATCAAACATTTTCCAAACCCCCCTTTTTTGCTCATCTGTGGGACGAAACTCTCTCCGGTTTATTCAAGTCTGGCATGCAAGCTTGGACTTACACAATACTAGGTGAGCTTTTGCCATCAGTCCAAGAAAGTCATGACCCCTATTTCCTGAAGTCACTGTAATGTCCTTTAGTCCTAGATTAATGGTCAGGCTTATGGTACTTTCTGCGCACACCCAGGAGGATAATTCAGATGCAAAATAAAGCAAAATGTGGATGGAACACAGGCTCCTGATGGTGGCTGCATTAACAATGGCTCAGCCATAGTACGCTGCTCAGATCACTGGAGCCCAACCTCACTGCAGACTGCAGGGTTTAAAACACAGGCTGAAACAAACAGTAGAAAAACTTAGTGCGGTAGTCATCATTTTGTCCTCTTACATCTTGCTATTCTTATGCATTAGGATGAGTAAATTTACTGTAAAATGGGGAAATGATTCTCAGTGTGAGGTGCAGAACACATGAACAATTCAGTAACAAGAGCTGTTTATCGCATGTGCTGCTGCAGCTACACAAAGCTGTGTGTTCCCTGGTATAACATCGAGTGCAATATCCTCAACCAAAAACTTCACAGAACAGGAGCATCCCTGCAGGTATTTGTGTCAGTCACCCTATGACTGATATTACTGAACGTTTGCTGGATACTACTACTGCCAACTGTCAGTTATACAGTAAAACGGGGACTCTGTATCAGAGGGAATAAAGTACGTTTGCAAGAAGGACCCTGAAGAAGTTGCTGTATGTACAACAGAATCTGCTGAAGGCCATTCAGTAGCTGCTGGCATGCCTACAGATACGCACACATGCCACATACCACTTACAGGAATTCCTCAAGCACACTCAAAAATCCAGTTCTCTAGTTGCTGTATAGGACAATTTGTGAGGCACTGCTCCCCACAGGGACAGCTCAAGTCCTGTTTTGCAGGGCTGTCTTTCCACTCATGTAAGCAGAAACTTGTTGGTGCAGAATAACACGAGAGAGACAAGCTCTTCTAATCAATGCAACAGCATTTATAACATAGCTACATCATTATAGCTGTGGTGCTCTTCATCGCTTGATGTAGATCTACATGTATGAAAGAGGGGCAGTTCTCCAAAGCGCATCCTACAGCACAGAAGCAGCACATCATAGCTTTATGTAACAAGAAGGTTTATAAAACTGCCTGAGTTCTTTCCACTGTAGGAAATACGGAGTATTTGTGGATGCCTATTATAATCAGTCCATAAAGTATAGTAGAAAGCAAAAGAGATAACTGGGGGCAGGGGTGCTCCAGAAGAAAATATAATAAAAACTAAGCACAAATGTGGAATAGACAAGATGATATTTATCTTTCATAAATATTTCATCATGATTCACTTTTAATGTAAAGGAAAAAATAAATAAAATATGTTGGATTATTATCATCACTTTGAAGTATTAACAAGGCCTGAATAAATTATCATTTATGTATTTTACAGACCTGCCACAGTAAGTGATACTGTTTCTAATTTTCATTTAATAAATGTCATTTTATTTTACAATTTTTATAAGTTTCAGATAAAAAATGACATGGAATAATTAGTTAAATATGTTTAATCAATATATTCAACTCCTGCTGTGGCAATTGAAGCTTATCATTGGAGTTTATTTTAATTTAAAATAAAACACTACAGCTGCTTCACAAAGTTCACATTGTTTTTTTCTTAGCAAATTCATGAAATACTCTACAGCAAATTTTTTACTCTTCATAATAAGACCTGTCCACGAGTTCCACACCACTTGGGTTTGCATCTACAAGCCTCCCCCAGGTCTTGCATGGCTTTGGAAACAGAACTGGAGCTGAGAGAGGCGCCGGCCCCAACAAGGTGGAGCTGGGCACATCTTACGGTATTTGTGTCACTGTATTGGTGCTTCTTCTTTGGTCATTTATACTATTCAAAACCCACTTGATCCTTCCAGTGATGACACCCTTATTCTTCACATGAGCTCTTGCTGCCTTTCCACTTTTTTCTTGTATGACTGAAATTTCCCCGTTTAATTTTCTTTTTCTTTGTACCAGAAACAGAACTCAGAAGTCAACTTGACCCAATGCATTCATATTTTCAGAAGAGTCATCTATATGTTTGAGGGCAGGGAGGATGGAGGGAATAAAAAGGGGAGCATCAAGGACTCAGCAGTACGTGTCTGCATGTTTAGAAGCAGCAGAGTGACCATAAATGTCAAAACAGGAAAACAACTGCTGAAACCTGGCCATACCAGGCTAAAGCAAGCCCAGCCAAAAGCAAGACAAGGTCACCAGTCAGCCTGCTCTGTCTCAGCTTACAATGACCAGCTAAAACATCAACAGTCCTTACCAAACATTGTTTTCAGAAGGAAAATAGGAAACATCCAAGAATTTTAGTTTAACAACAACACTAACATATTCGTAGTGGAATCTAAACAGAGGAGCAGCATCAGTGCTAGAATGAAATTATTTTAAGACAGCTATTTTTTTGTTCCAACAACAAACATAGTAATATTCAATATAACCAAGAAACAGCCTTTGCCAAGAAGAGTAAAGGGAACAAAGTTTTTCTTTTTTTTTTTTTTCTTTGTTTATATATCCAACTTTGACATAGCCTTACCCCTTGAGCATCCTGCAAGGAAAAAAATAAAGCTAACCAAAAAGTGCTGTTCTTTCCAGGGTGACAGAGTTAAGACACTTTTCCTTGTCAGAAAAAGCTGGCTGATATCTCACCTGGTGTTCCAGAGCCCTCAGGAAGTCTGGCTGAACAGCTTCAACCATGTCTCAGCACTGTTTTGTTCAAGAAGGAGCAACAACCACAAGCACGCAACAGAGGCGCTGGCTGAGATGCTGCAGGCAAAGGTGGCACAGCCTGAGCACTGCCTATGTGGGGATACAGCACACTGGTGTCACAAGTAGTCAGCCTGTGAACAGAAGCAGAAGGGAGATTTTGTGAGATCATCTGCTGCTCTAGCACTATATCCCCCTATCTAACACAGAACCATTGTTCATCTATTTAACATGAGAGTTGTTTAGAAAACAGTAGTATTTTACCAGCATATTTTCTAATATTTAGACAAATTGATTTATTAAAGGATCACTGTATTGATGCCATAGTTTCACCCAGCTTATCTCTCACCTCCCTTGTATTTACATTTTAGCTGTTTGGAGGTCAGTTTCATGCGAACAACAACACACAGAAATAATATACACAAAACATGAAAAAACACCAGAAAGGAAGTGATCACTTTAGGTTGATAAAATTGAGACCAAGGACACTAGAAAAACTCTGCTTTCTTCCTGGTAGTTACTTTGTAGCTGTTCTGCTTTTTTTTTTTTTAATGTCTTCTCATGAAAGCCATAATTAAAACAACATAAACTAATTTAACCAGGGAGAAAATGATGATTTGTTTGTAGTTCAAGGAACACACACATAATTCACATAATTTAGAACAGAAATAGAAGAGCAAAAAGTCTCAATCCAACTTTTTCTTTAAAAATAAAATATATTTTTTTAAATGTGTACTACTTTCACAGGTCTGCTAGTCCTGAGGTACAGGAGGTTCAGATCTGTAGCAGAGTTGGTATGAGCGACGCCTACTGGAGATCCAGAGCAGCCAACGCTGGAATCCCTAAAATTCTCTTCAGTCACAAACTCCTCTGTAATCCTGGAAAATTCCCAGGATGCACCCACCTGTAATGCACAGACAAGTCTGACCTACATTCTACACTACTCCAAAAACCTGATTTGTTTGTCACAGTAACATTTAAAACCAGTAACAAACACAAGAGCTAGTTTATAAGTACCATTAGGATGTAAAGTGTCACTGGTGCACCCCCTCTAGAGGTCAATGAACAGCTCAAGAGCACCCAGCTGCCCCAGAGGGGCAAGCAGAGGAAGCTGACCTTGAGAGATTGGATTTACCAGGCAGAACGTAGCTTTTGTGTACGTCTCCTGGAATTCACAAATACAGCTAAGGCTTTTGGGATGGTGTTCTACTGACAGGCTCCCCCTTCCCAAGGAAGGAAAAAGAGAGAGCTGAAGAAAGAAGGAAGTTCCCTGGGAGAATACATAAATGAGGACAAATTCCTTTTTTCCATTTCAGAGGATTTTTCTTCAAGTTATTTGATATCATTTCAATCATGTATAAGTAGAAACTTCAACATGTTTCTCCTGGTAGCATTAGCCTCTCTCGGTCAGCGTGCAGTCATCGCCACACTAAGTTATGCGTTCCTCCCTTAGCTCCTTATTTCCACTTTTTAATTGTTCTTTCAGCCTTCTGTGGTATTATTGTTATCCAAATCGTGTTGGTGGTGCTTTCCAAACACAGATGAGTAACAGTTCCTGCCCTTAAGAGTTTATTTTCTCGAAATAAACCTTTCAAATTCTCCACCCAAGACAAAATACAACAATTGCAGCTGTAATAGTCTTCAAAACTTTTTTTTTTTTAATTCTGTTAATTCCTATTCTGACATGAAGCCAAATACATATCTTTTACATGTATAAAGATGAGTGGGGCCTTTTTCGAGTAACACAACTTGTATTGGAAAACTGATCTTAAGGATCTAAACTTCCCCAGAAATAAAGTCTTCAGTTTTAGATCTTTGTCATGCCTCATTCACATAGGCATCACAAACCTCAGAAACTACCAAACAGTCTAGTTCATGAGCAGAACTCCCAAGGCACGTGTGCAATGGATATAACTGAGACATCGCTGAAGGATGCATTCCTCCCTTTACTGATAGAGCTGTTACAAGCTGGTAAAACTCACTGCACAGCTAAATGAGAATGGAACAACTAGGAGATGAGGTTTTACAAGAAACCACACAAAGTCACAGCAGAAATGTAAACAAAGTAATTCATTCCAATTAGAGAGAAAAGAGAAGCTGAAAATGATTGAGGGCGGTCAATTCACTTTATCCTAAGAGTTTATTTGCATAGCTCGTTCACATAACATAGTTTATTTAGTTTCTGGTCATTTTAACACCTTGCAGAATGTAAACACCACAAGATCATCAATCCAAGAGTGCTTTTCCGCAAGAGCTAGGAGGGAAAAGGATCACACGGAGTCATTAAAAAATAACTAAATAAGCCCAGGAAAAACTGCACTGCATAAAACAATCATCTTCAAGCCTAAAACTTCACAGTTAGTTTAGGAATGGGTCTCATTCTGTATTGGCCTGCTGCACTCCTAAGCATAGAGATATGCATGGCGATACTCTGAAATACTCAGTTACTCATTGTAGTGCGATAGGTCTGCTCCAACTTTGTTAGAAACTTTATAAATCATTTTAAATTAGTAACGGTTAAGATAATGTGAAAAGTAAAAAGGGGGTTATTTTTCCATTTGTTTATTTAAATGCCATTACTGCTATTTAAAAAAACGACCAGCACAAAAATTTCAGCCCAGTAGGAACCATAAGCCTATGTGCTTCTAAAGATGCCAGCGTTGGTGGCGCAGCCCTCAGGAGCCAGGATGAAATAACTGCCATGGCAGATGGTGAAGGACCCACCGCGCATTTGGGGAGCACAGGACTGGCTCCTGCCCATGCTGCTGAGCACTCTAACTACTCTCAAAGCTCCTGCAGAAGATAATACAGCCTAAAAGTCAGATTTTCCACCCACGAATCACCAGGATATTCCAGCATAACAATACAGACTACAGTGAGAGAAGGGACAAGAGTGAATCAAGGAAAATGGCCAGCAATAGAGAACAGGGCCAACTACAGGATATGCAGAGATAACAACAGGGATCCCAGAGAAAGGTGTTCTTACGGGTAAATCACTGTTTTGACTGAAATACATTAATTTCTTATTCCATCCACATTGTAACACATCTCTCAGGAGCACAATGATCTCTGATTATTACAGGTAGGTTTATGGCCACTGATTCTCGTGATTTGTTTTGCCTACTGCTCAATTTCTTCAAAGTTACACTAAAAAAAAAAATCCTACTCCAGTCAGGGGAGAACATTTTCACAGCATCTGATGCGCAGAAAGTTTTAATGCTGAGCTTTCGGAGGCACTTAGCCCACCATGCGGATACTCAGTCTATTGGGTCGCTGAACTGTAAGAAGAGACATCATTAAGTGAAACATTTGATGGAGGTACTTGGCTCATTGGGTCAGTGGTTTTAGTTATAAGGAACTTCTTGTGAAGCTAATAGAGAAAAAAATTAGCCATTTTGATTTCCAAGACCAGCCTCTCTTTTTAAAGGGGGATACGTGGCAGTTTCTAGTAATATACATAATAACTACAGATATTTTCAAGGAGACTACATGCTGCCAGCAGCAGACTTATAACAATACTTATGTAAACGGTATGCACAACCACCACTGATATCAATAAATTGGTGCCAAAAAGCTTGCTGAAACCCCACATCATACTCTGATGAGAGTATTAAGAGTTTCAGTTTTTATGATTCTCTTCTCCAAATCCTCTGAAATCTTGCTGGCAGGAAAGCCAAACGAATCTGCTGAAAAACTATCAGTTACATATTTCTTCCCAAAGACAAGATTCATAAGTCTCTGTAAAGTTATCAGAGATCCGTTCTTATTCTTCCTCTAACCTTCATGCTATTCATTTCTTACTTATCTGCCCTCACAAGTGCACCACAAATTCTCAAGCCTAGCTCAGGCCTAACTTGGTGCTCAACACCATCGTTTGGGTTTATTTTTGTGCTTGAAATGGAAACACCTTACAGACGTTCACCACAGTAGGTAACATCCCAGTCCTGATCTAAAACACAGGTGTGCGGAAAGCACTAGAGAGTTTAGAATTGGTTGGTCAAGGGACAAGTCTCAGGTATTCCTTTACGAAAGGCATGTCTCCAAGCAAGTGGGCACAGAAGCCACCAGTCTCTGCACTTTTGCCCACCCCCCTACCCTGATGCGTCCCTCTGTCCACCACTGAGCTGCCTCCTCCAGGGCTGGCTGGCACAGCGAGCTGCTGCCAAGAGCTGCAGGCAGAAGGAAGTCATCAGGCAGCAAACACTTCAGGCGGCTCATTGGAAACATTTAGCATGTGAAAACAGAGCAAAAGGCTTCATATTGTTTTACAGTATTAAAGCACATGTGTTCACAGCACTGTAACCCTAGCTGTAGGAGAAAAGACAGGGCCCTGGAATACAACTTCCAGCTCTCCTTGGAGAAAGCAAACTAATCTAGAAAAACATCACTAATAAATTTTGCCCTGGACTTCCTTCAACTACCTAGAACAGCTACGAGCTACAAGTAAGGAAGAGTCTCCTTTCTTCTTTGACACTACTGGGGGTTTTCTTAGGAACCGAGCTGTGCATGACAGGCAAACTATAGAACTGCCAGGGAGGGGGTCACATCTGCTCCATGTTCATGGCTTCCTCAGAGAGGAAGCTCAGAGGGAATACTGGGAAACTCAAACATAGCAGTACAGAGCAGACCTATGACTGATGCTATGTAGTTTAGTAAAGTACAAAGCAGCAGAGCATAGGTCTTACAGCTCCAAAATACTTTTTTCTCCCAAGACTGAACTTCAAACATTCAGAACAGCATGCTGACACTCCAGCTCTGGCTGACGCACAACAATTCATCAAGAGTGAAAAATTAGTATTCAGTTTCAAGACATTTCTATGTGGTTTTCTATCACTTTACCTTAGCAGTGAATGGTTTCGTTTTCAGAACAGAGAGCTTGAATCACAGCATGCATGTCCACAACTGGGAGGTAGTATCACTGATATTATCTATATGATTGTTAAAAAAAAAAAAAGTATCAAATTTTATCCATTGCGCAGAAAGCTGGATTTTTTTCACCAGCATGACAAAGCCCTGACCTGGCTAAATATCTAGCTAATAGCACAAAATACATTCCAAAAGTTTAATGCTTAATAAAAGTATATATAACAAGGCACAACAGTGTTCCTGTCTGTATCTACTTCAGTCCGCACAAAATGATACATTAGCTACTTTGTCTCTTGGTTTCTCAAGCTCTAGTACTTTTACTCTTGTGCCACCTCCTTAACTTTAATCAGGAAACAAAACAACAGAAAAAAAAAAAAAAAACAGTCACAAAACAGTTTTCTGAGAATTCATTTACCTGTCTTCTCCAAGCCTGGTGTTACATTACCAAACAACCATTAAAATAATTACCTCTAATAGCATGTTACAAATCATTTCCTGATCAAAAACTCAAGGTACTTCTAGGAAGTACGCTGCTATACCGGAGGAAGTTTGGCATTGCTTTCTAAACAATTCATTACTTATTATATGTAAATTCTGATCTCCTTTTGCTGCATCACCAAACACAAATGGCTTTCGCTGTCCTTCTTTATACAGTCATCCCAAAAGAAATAGGATTGTGGAAGCAAACCTTTACTAAGCCTCAGGCAGGCACTGAGATGCCGAGTTCCTGCATCATGCATGCTGCAAGCTGGGTCCCAGAGGCTGTCTGTCACTTGATATTAGTCTACATCAAGCTGTGACACACACACACGCACAGCAGCAGACCCTCCCAAGCGTGTGCAGTGATCAGACACAGCAAGGCAACATCTGCTAGGTCTAGGAACTGCTTCTTGTCACAAACTACGCCAAACTGTCAAATTGCCCATTACTTATCACAGCTACCGCTTGCCCCACTACTTGAGTTGCCAGCAAAGCCAACAGACAGAAGCCGTAGTGACTGAAGAAATCACTGGAAGAAGAGATTGATTGTTTCTTCCTCTCTTTACACTTCAGTGTCAGCAGCAGTGTGGCAAACCCAAAGAAATGCTTTCCCCATATTATTAGCAGAGAATACCTACTGCTTCCCAAACCAAATACAAACAAGTCTGCTTTCCTGCTACTAAGAAACCTAAATTTAAACTCTATTTCTGCATAAGCAAGGCAGGTGTGAGTCTCGAGCACCAGCCAGGGCACCTTCCCATTTCTGAGGCTGGAACACACCAGTGGCACTCCAATTTCAACAAATTCAAGAGAGCAAAGGAAGAAAAACAAATAAAAGTCTATGTTAAATATTACTTTCCTCATCCTTTTTTGAGATCGTACTTACCTTCCTGTGAATTTCTTCAAGCTTTCCATCTAGGTTTTTAACAAATAAGACTAACATTTTACAGAAGCTAAGGCTATATCAGCACTATCAAAAGGCAGCTCCATGACTTTCCAGTCTCAGTTTTCATGCTGTAAAATGCTGTTCTGTTGGCTTGAAGAAGATGCAAATCTACATATATAGATCTATTTTAACATCCCTGGTTGGTAATGTCAACTGTAATACTCTTTATCACAAGATGCTCAAGGAATACCAACTAACTTCATTCTGGATGGCAATTGTTGTGAGCATGGTGTGCAGGCTCTTGTTCATCACTAGCAAAAATACATAGCTAATGGTGGTGACTGTGTTGAAAAATAGTGTTTTGAAGCTGAGAAATTGCTTTATCAAATAGCATTACTGTGCTCTTTGTCTCTGTTGTAGCTTCCAAAGAAAAAAATAGGAGGCATTACTTTCAGAGCAACGTATGTATTATGGAGATTGTTACCAGGATCCTGGAAAAAAAAAAAAAAAAAAAAAAGTAAACTGCTAAGTACGATGACTGCATTAGAGCGTAGAAGCTAGCACATCCAGACACCACTGCCTTCCTTGGGTTATGTCTGAGGTTGCCGCAGCTGCAATCTCAGCTGTTTGCCTGCACTCAGTCAACTGAAAATTATTTGGGAACAGGAATCGTCCACATAAGAGTACATGAATCATGTCACCATTTCTGTAGTCACTGCGCTGCCAGTGAGCAACTCTTCAAAATTAAGTACGGCCTTAATTCTGGGTACTTGAGGATTTTCTTATCTGGTTGGGCTTTCTGAATGGCAGGAAGGAAGTCGGGGGCCATGGAAGAGAGGAGGTTGTAGCACCATCCATCTCCTCCCCACTTATCTTAACAATATCAATGCCATCTAGTGGTCAAGATAGCAGGATGTAAAAAATGGGGTAAAGTTGCACATTGTCCTGGCAAATAACTCTTGGGATGCAACTTGGGAAACGCAGCTTTTTATATGCCTCTCAACACAGACAGCAAAAGAGCAATTTACACTGGAGAAGTAGTTTTTCAGTACCCAGAAATGTTCTCAAAAGCACTTCTCAATGCATTCAAAGTACAGGATTTTACATCTGCCTCTACAACCTTCTGTTCCTAAATGCAGTAAAGGAAAAAAAAATCAACACTTGGGCAAATCTTGCACTCAGCTCTACAAGTGGCAAGACTGAGATTAATAACACTAAACACCAATATTTAAATTTATCATTGCAAGACTAGAGCATTTATGAGCTGAATTTTCAGCACAACCTAGGCTGTCTGGTCAAGGACATATGTCCAGTCAATAACACCCATAACATCCATTAAATTACACTGCATCTGCAGAAGGCAAGAAAGTTCCAAAGGATAAATGCACACTTAACACAAAGACATTTAGTTAGAAAGTAATGTGTGAGATCAATCGGTATTTAACACATTTTAAGATCTTTTGATCTTAAATAATAAGATAGTATATTTTGATTAAATAATATATTAAAAAATAAATAAATAATAAATAATATCTTTTGTTTAAATTTGATATCCAGCTTAGGGCGAGGGTTTTTTTCAGTTTGGTTCAGAATGCTTCCCCAAAGCTTGTCGGAAGCCGGATATGTCCGGAAATGTGGTAAAAACAAATCTTGAAAGATGCTCAGTGCTAACCAGACATCTTATATTCCCTTCTGAAAACAAAAGTGGCTGACATACACAACAAAAGGTTAGCAAATAAAAGTCAAGGCAAAAGAGTTTTTATGTCTGCATAAAATCTGTCCGGCCTCATTTTCCCAGAAAATATGTTAGCAAAGTAGAAGGTGTAAGATAAGGTGCAAAAAGTACCCTGAGAAGAATCACGTCAGCACATTTTGGGAAATGCTGAACTTGTTCCTGTATTACAGCATGTATCACGTTACTCTTTGAAAAGAAATGAAAACTTGTTATTGGTTCTAATAAAGGCAATTTCTCTTCCCCTCAGCAAATCTTCCGTACATCTTTCAGATAGAGATCTTGCAAGCTCACAGCTCCCACCTCAGTTTTGGTTCCACCTAGCTCAATCCTCTCTTCAGAGGCTCCCAGTTTTCTAATATTCTAGACTGCTCTTGCACATGCAAATTTTTTTTAAAAAATTTTACTGTACTTTCAAGTATAGAAATACTTGCTGTCTTCTACCTCATACACACAAATGCTTGTGCACTAACCCAAACAGTTTGTAATGTTTTGAGTAATGCATCAAAAGAGCAATGGCACCTTAACGATATATTACATTAATACATCATCAAAGCTATGGCACTCTTATGATATATTAGTTTAATACATCATAGCGGTGCCACGTCTTGGACAATGTATTACTCCAAAACACAGCAACAGCCAGAGAGCTCTCAAAATAAGTTTTGTGTTTTTTCAACTTATTTACATCATATGAGTTTGGGCTATTTTTTCAATTTCTCAGAAATAACGGTGTTCACTAGGGACAGAAGACTGTAGCTATCCACTGATGTCAACATTCCCAAGAAGCTATTTCACAGTCTACCACCTAACACACTCTTGTACACACACATGAAAAAGAGGCTTTGGTGAGTAAATTAGCAAAGCCAGCTTCCCTTGTTATAAGAAATTGTCTAGTACTTCACCTCAATTCTGCGGCATTTACTGAGACCCTCTGTTAAAGCACCCAGCCTGACCAAGATCCTATGTATACAATACAGTGTTTCAGGAAAAATAAATGTCCTTGGCATCGCTTCAGGAAGAAATGGTCACATCATAGCATAGATTACTGTGTTGGAGTATGCACAGCTGGAGCAGCCAAGGCTGGTATGCGCCTGCTTTCTGACCTGAGCCCCGTGCATGGTGCTGGGGCAGGGACACTGCCCATCACGGGACTGGAGCCAGTGCGGGCAGTAACACTTACTGCCTGGCAATACAGACAGCTTTTTTATGAATAAGTCACCCTTTGGTTTCTGTGATAGCAAAGGACTGCATTCTACTTTTTACACAGAAGATATATGGTCTTCCCTAGATGTTTCTTGCATTAGTGCCAAAAACATGCCAAGTACAGTCTGACCAGTATGTTTGCGTGTCTACAAAGTACATCAGATTATGTATGCATGCACGATTTGGGAAGGGATATTTTGCACAAGTTCAAAGACAAAAAGCAGAACACCTCCTGGAAAATAATAGAAAAGAATGTACAGGAGTTAAAACAAAGTTCCTGCAGCAAAATAAAGATGAAAAGGAGAAAACAAAATTACCATCTCAAAACAGGAATAAAAAGAAGAAGAAAAAACACGCAGAAAGAAAAATCTTCACACAAAACTAAGGTGAAAGAAACAGGATCTTCCACCATGGCGACCACGCGGGAAGGCACAAACAAAAATTACTGAAAACCACCTGGCGGTTCTTTGGGGGCCTAACAAAGAGGTGAAAGTTTAAAAGGTTAATCCAAAATTACTTTTATGGCCACAATGTAAATCTTTCCTCCTATTATTTATTCATAAATTCCTCATTAATTTCACTTAAAGCACTTCGAACACAATTACGCAGGTGCTCCAATTATTGCACAGAACAATAGCAGCGCTGCACAGCGCGCAGCTGCGCTCCCTCCCGGCCCGGCTCCGCCCTGGCGGCCCCGCCTGAGCTGCAGCCGAGCCGAGCTCTCCGTCTTCCCGCTTACCTGCTTCCTGAGGGCTCGGCTCCCCCCAGGCAGCAGGCACTAAAAGACTGAACTTTAAAACGTTTTGCTGAAGCTCCCGCGCGCGTCCTCAGGCGCCTGTCTGACCGCGCGCTGCCCGCTGCGCGTGCTGCCGGCGGTGCTGCTGCTGGGGCAGCTCGGCCTCTCCGCGGCCTGCCGCGCTCAGCACGGCCTGCCACCGCCGGGTTGTGAGGGGCACGAGGAGCTGCCGAGGCGCCTGTAGGGCTGCCTGCATCAACATCTTCCAGCGTAACCTGCAAGAGACGCTGTTTTCCCTCTGTGATGCATCACCTCTACGTTTGAAGAAAAAGCATTTTGTGTATCTTGCACAAGATAAGGTGCATCATTACCAAACTTAAGCTACTCTCTATTAAATTACACTTGTTCACATTCCTGTAATATGCAGGCAAATGCAAGTCTGGATTCAATTTTTATCTCCCTTTGTTTCAATACACTAATATTCTTCCATTCCTTTGGTACACAATATTCTACATTTTCCCACAGCTCTGAATCCTTCAGAAGCACAAAACACAAGTAGTCGTGGCATCACAGGAGGAGGAGGATAAACTGCACAGACACAGCTCAAAATCAGAAGTCTTTGCAGAGAGGAAAAAAAAAAAAAACAGATTCAGATACTCCATAAGAAAATGTAGCCAAGAAAACAGAAAAGGGTGCCAGAGGGATTTGGGGGAAAGCTACAGAGCATCTTTGGGAGTGCAGAATAGAAATGGGAAATAATCTGTCTTCAGCTCCTACCCTGTCCAGCAGCTTAGCCATCAGAAAGCAGTGTGCATCTCAGGGCGAGGTGACCCCAGGGCCCTGCGTTCCCACCAGCACCCAAAGAGCAGAGCTGGGGCAAAGGCAGGGGGCAGCGGCTGGGCCCTGTGCTGCCCACCCACCTGTGAGTGCACAACAGGAGCCTGCCCTGCTTCTCCCCTTCCCGACTCCCAGCTCAGAGGATGCTTTTTGCTTGATGAGCCACCTTGACTTGCTGACACAGCAAAGTAACACCCTCTCCACAGTGCTGATTTTTGAAGCCCGCTAACCAGCTCCAGCTCCTAATCCTAATACCTCTATCAGAATGGATGCTAATAAAAACATCATCAAGACACGTGTGAAGGAAATGACAGAATTGATCGTATGTCTGAAGTACTAATAAATACTGTTCTTAAGTAGCAACAGACTTTGTGCAGAGATTTAGAGCCTGAAATGCATTTTGGATAAATTAAAATTACATGAAAGCTTATTTTACTTCTAAGATACTAATCATAAAATATCAGCGCCCAACCACTGCTGGAGTGTCTTTCTGAAATCCAGGCATTGAGAGGAGAGTTTAGAGAGAAGATGGAAATAACCGTTTCACTTGAACTATAATTCAAAAAAAGAACACACACAATACTCTACAATATACAGAATCCACAAGTTTGAGAGATGAACAGAAAACTGCAATTAAGTTTATAGCCTATAAATCCAAACATTAACCCAAACACAGAAATAAGTTCTGCACACCAAGAATGAGAGCAGAAATAACCTCTGGAGAAGAAGCAATTTAAGGCTCCTGAAGAACCCTCCAACCAGTGTTGGGTTCATACTCGACACCTAGAGGGCATCACTCCGGCACATAGTTGAAGCAAACGGAGAATTTGTTTGCATGTTGCCCGTTTTTCATCCATAGGACAACAGTGATGATGATAACAGAGAGGAACCTTTCAAAACTGTGTGCCGTTCCAAAAAAAGCACAATTGTTACTGGTGACCCCTCCGGGACATTCCAGTACATTAAGGAATATTCAGATGCCTTTGGTGTCAACAGCAAACAGTGAACTAGCTAGAGGACTTTGCTGGAGCTATACAGAACGTTTTCCAGAGGGTTTTAAATCTATGCGCTGAATTCTCCTCTCTCATACTGCCCTGATAGCAGGGGATCACAAAGCTCATTTTTTCAGCATGTTAGTTCCACGTGAAAGTTAAGTTTTCTTGACCATCTTTAATATTGCCCCATGCCACAAAATCTGTGGCCAAAACTTACTAAGATTCTCAATAAACTGCATTTTGCAGTTTTCAATTCAGAAGAAAATTCTACGCCTTCTTGTGAGGTTATTTATATAGTACATATAGCACAAAACCATCAGCTATTTATAAGAAAACTTTATACCAGATCCTGTATCTAAAATATCCTTTGGTAATAAATGAACCCAGGTTCCAACGGCTCGCACTGCTCCCTCCCTCTGAGTACAGCCACACTGAGCTCTGGAGTTCAGTACAGAGAGCAAAACCGAACGGCACACTTCTCAGCACTGGGAAGAGTGTTCTAAGCACAGGAGGAAATAATAATGCACCTTCTGCTGCTGAAAAGGAAGATGAGGACAGACAGGCACAGACATCTCAGGCATCCTATTTCTGTCAGGTGTCTAGGTCTGTGTGCACACACACAACACTGCTGGAAGGTAAGGCTGTGCAGCACCCCGCTCGGAGCGGTGCCCACCCTCAAGGCAGCCCCTCCTCAAGGGGAATGGTCACTGCATGTGTATCAGCACCCTGCTCCTCCACAGCCTGCAACCTTGGGGAACAAAGTAGAGCCATGAAAAGGTTTTGCTGCTGCTCAGATCGACCTGGCTGGTCTTCAGCCACCAGCAGCCACAAGCACAACAGCAGTGGCGTGCAGCACTGAGGCTTCCCCAAGGACCGACATGGAACAGGGGATGGGTGAGAACCCTCAGGCCCTTGGAGGAGCTACTGGGGCTTTCTGCAGAGCTATTTTCTGCATTGTAACTGACGTACCACCCTACCTTTTGCCTGGCCAATCTCTGAAAGCTGTCTAACTCCTGCTGTAACCAGCTCAGGGGACCCGTTAGACAGCTGTGTCCTGCACTTGTTATACCATGCTTAAAAGCTATAGCATCGCTTAAGCCTCACCTGATGTAAACACATTCATTAAGTCTTAGTAAATATTCAGGGGAAAATGGGCAAGAAATGAAGGAGCCTACTCACATGTAAATCTGAGGTCCTCTCTCCTGGGGAGTGATTCAGGCATTTTTCTGAGATGCTTTCAGGAGCGGCAGAGGGACAAAAACAGTCATTATGTGCAAGTCATCTGTAAAAATTAGACACACAAGGAAAAAATAAAACACATGAAAAAAAGAGAGGCATGCAGTTTTAGAAATCTTATCTGAAATCCAAGGTTCAAAACTATTAGACAAAAAAAAATTTAAATCCTCCATATAATTCAACTTGTATTTAAATTCCTCTGGTGTCAGCTCTCCCCAAGCCTTGTTCAGACCACAGACCAAGGAATTTATTGCAAATTTTGCAGAGCTTTTGACCTGTATCATCTTATTAAACTTTTATGAAAAATCAATGGAGTTCAATCATGTTATGAGCTGTTCTTCACACACGTGTCAGTGGCAAATGGAGAAGTCTATTTCTCCCAATGTCTAGAGTGAAGACATTAAATTGGATACAAGTCTCTGACCATACATCCATGGTGTTGATGAGCTTAGAATAAACATTTCAGAAAATAAAATAAATGCAACTTTGGTGAAAACTATGAGATGGACAACTTGGAATCAATGGTTTTTGAAGGTGGGAGGGTTACAGGTTACATATATGTAAATTAAATAACTTTATCAAATAAATGTTTAAAATAGACACCCGAAGAATCTATGTTTTGATTCAAGGAGAAATAGGCAACTTCATCACACAATCAGATTACCAGCATCAGCAGGAGCAAGAGAAAAGAAATGTACTTTCCCTGTTTTCTTTTTTTATTAAATCCACTTTTAACATCACCAGCAGGACTTCAGAGCATACTTGGGCAATCAGGAGTTGCTGGGGCCCCTGTCTGGGACTCTGCACAATAAAGCAAAGTCCTCCTGGGGCACACACTGTGGCTCTGCTTGGGAGCAGCAGTGCAGGATAGTTCAGACAACTCAGGATAGGACAGGACATTAAGATGGACTTCACACACTGAGGGGATGGATGAGCACATCCAGACAACCCGACTTCAGCTTTGCCTGCCGTGACTGGATGATGGTGAGTCCCATCAATGTCAAAAATATGCTTCAAAAATAGATACATAAACCAACTGCTTCTCTGTATAAACTATCACACCTTCAGTATGGAGTCGCGGCTACAGGGCCACTGTTTGCCAGTGCGAGACTGCTTTTTTGCCCATTTTATGGGTACAGAGACATAACTAGTAGCTTAACAAGGCAGACACTGGAACAACCAGAAGGCACATTCTGTAGAAACACTTGGGGGTAAGCATCAATAAGCTCCCATATTTTGAACAAGCACTGCAGAACCTATTAAGCTTTAACAGAGAGGACAGTGTCTCTCGTTTGTTCTATTTCTTTATTTTCCTTACCTATTGTTTTATTTGTAATTTCCGTGAGTAAGCCGTATTGGTATCCTGCTGGCTTCCTGCTAGCCACAGGAGAAGGAAGGGGAATTTTTGCAATAATTTAAAAATACACTGAAAGTATGGAAAGGTTAAGAATTCAGATATAAAATGAAACTAAACAAAGACAAAGCAAACTGACAAAATTAGCCTTTATCTAATCACCAAAACAATGAAAATTCTACAAAAAGCCCTGAAAAACTGGGTCTGGAGTAAAAATAGGCCCACGACATTTTATTTTTTTAATAAAGCAAAATCTGTGGTGGTCTCCAGCAAGCCATCCCTAGGCACAGAATAGTGAGACTACAATTGAAGCTGTTCAGGTGGGTCCAGATGAGGGCCACAAAGATGCTCAGAAGGCTGGAGCACCTCTCCTACGAAGAAAGGTTGGAGGAGTTGGGCTTCTTTATCCTAGAGAGGAGAAGGCTCTGGGGAGACCTCATTGCAGCCTTCCAGTACTTGAAGGGAGCAGGAGGGAAATTGACTTTTTCACACGGGCTGATAGCGATAGGAGAAAGGGGAATGGTTTTAAACTGAAAGAAGGAAGACTTCTATTAGATATTAGGAGGAATTTTTTTACTCAGAGGCTGGATGCCCCACTCCTGGAGGCAGGCTGGATGGGATCCTGGGCAGCCTGATGTTGGCAACCCTGCCCATGGCAGGGGGGTTGGAACTAGATGATCTTTAAGGTCCCTTCCAACCCAAGCCATTCTATTATCTGTGATGCTGATTCTAATCGCGTTTCTCAACTACAGGCGTAACGGAAATGAAAAAGGAATCTTTTGAAATTAATGACAATCTTTTTTTTAAACATCTTGTCAAATCCACAAGCTTCTTGCTTTTATGCCAGCCCGTTTTTTTCCAGGAAAAGGCAGCTGATATGTTTCTTGCACACAAATTTTGCTTTGCTATAAATAAAACAACAAAAAAAAATTAAAATGTGACAATCATAAGAGGAAAACAAATCCCATGTTTTGAAATTTTCAAAGTTACAAATATTTCACAACACTTATTTCACCTCCTAAATAAAAGAAGGCATTAGGCTCAGATTTGTATTAGTTACATTAAAAAACCATCTGGAAAGTCTATTTACATGCATTCTTCATTTAATTAGAGCCTGAGACATTTCATGCTGCAAGCACACGTTGGCAGAGATATGCAGGTTTACCCAACTAGTGTGAACCAGGGTCAGTAGGCCAGCTATGACTAGCAACAAGTCAGAACCCAGGGTGCTTTACACAAAGCAATGCTTTTTCCTTAAAGTAATCTGCAGTCTTGTACATTTTTGCTTAGAACTTCAGTGTCTTAAAACTCCAAGACCTGAAGAACTCTAAGAAACTGAAGACACACTGGAATATAATGCAAAAAGGAACTGGTACCACGGCTTAGCTGTTAACAAATGCTGAGTTCATTTTGTTGCTGCATCCTCCAAAGGGAATGCTGTTTTGCTGTCTTCAGCCTTGATTACTGTGGGGAAAAGCCCTAAATGGGATATTCTTTTGGCCTGATAGACAAAACATGTGTGTTGATGCTTCTCACAATGTGAACACAGTCATCAAGGGAATTGTTGCTTAGCCATTCTAAAGTTAACTTGGGTACTGCAGAGTTTTTTCGTGATGTTGTATTTACTGAAAAGACAATTGAGAAAAAAAGGTTTAAAATACTTTTTTCTGCTATTTACATCAAGTACTTCTATAATGTAAGAAGCAAACAATAAATGATGATAAAAATAGAAAATTATAGTCAAACAATACTCACTTTACTCAAGATATAAATACTCTCATCAGCTATTATTTAACAAAGTTTATCAAGACAACACGGAATGTCTGGAAAGAGGCTCTAGCCACCCTTCAGACTTCAAATAACATAGGAAATAAACTTGATTGCATTTAGTGATTAGTTTAACATCTATTAAAACCAAATTTCCAAACCCCAGCTCTACACTATCATTATATATAATCATCCCTCGGGAGAAAAAGAATTCACTCAGTTGTGTATATGAATGATATTTTCTGTAATGTCTTTTCCAAAGCTGACTAGTGGCCTGGGGTGGTTTGTTTGCAGGTTGTTTTTTATTTTTCGCAGGGGAAGGGAAGGAGTTGAAAATTGGAACAAAGTTCAGAACAGTGTCAGCGTCAAGTGCGAAACTTGGGTATGTAAGTTTGAGGGATGAGTGTCTAAGGCCACCTTGGGGCTGGGCCTGAAATCACCAGGGCTTAAGATTCAAACAGTCTTAAACCGTAAGTAGCACAGTCATTGCTGCACAACGTTGCTCAGTTTCAGCCTGCATAATGGAAATAATGAGATTTTTCTACCTCACAGGGGAAGTGCTAAATTAAAAGCCATTAATCCTTGGCAAGCATTTAGGTACTATAACTATAGCAATATAAAACACATCCATAAGCAAAGATCGCTCTATTGAGTTTAATGGTATTATTCCCAAACTATGAATGAGTGATCAAATGAAGAACTTCTGTTTTCATTAGGAGTGCTTAGATATTTTTGCTAAAGTCTCTATGAGTACCTCACAAGATATATTCTTTGACAGAGTCAATGGCAAGAGGGTCATTAACTTTAAAGCTAGGCCAATCGACCCCTGAAATAATGCTGAATCCTGAGTATGATGAAAATATTACTTCTAATTCCGTTAGATTTGCAGAAAAGCTTCAGAACAATCTCTCTTTTTCTTCCCAGTTGTGCAGGTTCAACATACTCTGACTTTTTATTATAAATTGACTCTGCTCGTGCCATATATCAGTTATTTTAAGGGATAATCTACTGTTAGATTAATAAAATTTCTTCCAATTTCATTTTGGTGCTGTTACAAATCAGTGTAGCTTATGTTAAAGACCTGACTTCAAATTACAATAAAGCAACAAAAACGTTGATGTGAGGAGGAATATGTAGTTCCTAGTCAATAATTTTATCAAATAACAGTAACTTGTTTTAGAAGTAAGACTCAATTAGCCATCTTCCTTCTCAGTCACTACTCACCTTTAGCTTTTAAGCCAGGCATGCCGGTAATCAACAGAAGCTTCTTGCTACCTGTAAGAAAGCCAATTAAATTTAGACTAACTTCAGTTTTTAAAGAAAGGAATAAAGTAGATAAGTAGGTAAAGTCCAAAATGGGACTCCGACAGGGTTAATCTGGCTATAGTCTGAATTATTTTTCATTGCAATCTGATTTAAGGGGAAAGGACAAAGCACAACGAATTTTGTCAGGTATGTTTTGTTTTAGTTCACCTGGACATAGAGGAAAAAAAATAAAATAAAATAAAAGGATGAATTAGAAGCTATACTGCTGAATAACAAAAACAATCTCTGTTCATAGAGGAACTCCATAAACATACCAAGAAAACCCTTCTGCTAAGAATACTTAATTAAACTCATTACAGATGGAAAAATGTAAATTTTTAATATCCAAAAGGTTATTTTTAAATTACTAGACCAGGTTTCAATTACTGATAACCTGAGGTCAGATATACAATAGGCCAGGCCTCTGTGAAGCAGTAAACTTGGCATCAGTTCTCTACATTCAGGCAAGCACAGTCTGATCAGATTTTGTTTTGCAACAGTCACTTAATTAGTAGTATCAGTAACCCTTACTACCTTAACTTTATCTTCCTTTAGCTAATGGTATCACTTTGCATGTGTTAAGTAAAACAGGAATTAACAAAATTCCAATGGCTTACTTAAATGATAAATAACAAGCCGTTTTAAGGAAGAAATCTCCTAGGGAGTGCGGAAAAACCTGCAGCTGAAGGCAAGCGTGTCAGGATGTGTAACTCCGCGCAGGCATAAACAGGAAACGGAGCAGCTTGCATTTGGATTGACAGTCTGGCTCCAAATGGCTCATCTGTGGCGGGCACAATGCTTGAACCCTGTCAAACGTGGAAACTGTGGGTTTGTAATAGTTTTCTGTGCTGACACCTTTCAGGACTCCTTCATATAAGTAAAATCTTCCCTTCTCTGTCATTCTTCACTATCAAGAAAGGTTTTGCTTAATGAAACACTTAAAATTAACGGTGTCACTTTTATTCCAAAACATTTGCTCATACATCCACTTCCTATGGTTTTGGCAGTAAAACCCTTGGAACAGAAACAGCAAAGTTTAAAAAACCTTCTAAAAAAAAAGTCTCAAATGTTTATCAGAGCCAATAGTGTTCAACTCTATTTCTTCATATTTTTCTGATGCACTGATCCCATAATAATTAAACATTTTGCAAATTTGTTGTGCAAAAGCTTAACGAGGTGTTTCTAGAGTAGACGTCCCACAAGTTAAGTTCACCATAACGCAAGGAGACCAAAGCAGTCTGTGTACTTTCCAGGTTCAAAGACTAATGGGATGTGAAAGGAGAAAAAAAGGACAATAAGGTGGATCACAGGCCCTTTGTGACAGATGTATCAGACCCTCTCCATTACACTCCACAAAAAAGATTCTTCTAGGATCCACTTCATCTCTGAAAGTGTTGTGGGCATTGCGGAGCCCAAAGGAAACAACCAGCAGTAACTTTCTTCCTAAGGATGTTTGCCAAGCCAAGGATTTGGTCCTTGTACAACAGATACAGCACTAAGGGTATTTAGCCATTCAAAAACAATAACATAAAACAGCAAGAAGAGCACAAAAGTCCTGCAAGGATTTCTTTCCCTCTGCATCATTTTAGGAGGAAAAAGAAGCCCACAAACAAGGTGTTCAAATCAAGAGCCTACAGTTAAATATTTTATTGAAGCTAAAAATTAAATGGAACAGATTTGACGAAGTTTTCCATACCAGTGCCAGCTTATTTGCATACTTCAATTTGAATCTGGAAAACTCATGGGCAAAGTTTCTGAAAAGAGGTCTTGGTCCAGAATGCACCAGGAAAAAATACACTACTTGTATTTGTGTCATCACCTTCACATCTAATAGCAAAACCAGATATTAAAATTTCTATTTTATATTCTGGTTACATGTTGTTGTCAAAATTGAAAATGGCTCTGTAAAATATTACATTTTTACTTGTACTGCACCCCTTTTTGAACATTTTTAAGAACACCAAGATGGAGATGCTTCAACTGTTCATTCATCATATCCATGTCCATTATGTCCATTTATAAAGAGGAAATTAAAATCACACTTACAGAGTAACGAATCACTTCACAATTCTCAATACTAAGATAGAAGTATCTCAATATCCAAACTCTTGTAATCAACACTGTAATTAACTAGCTTAAGAAATAACAGTACTGCTATTTGTAATTAAGCTTAAAAATTGTTCAGCATAAACTGATGTGCATATGTTATAAAATAGCAATTTTAAAAAATATTAATAGTTTATTAAAGAAAGCTCTTGAATTCAGAATGGTAATTCCTCTAAGCATTTTGTTAACGCACTAATTTTGAAAATTAACAGTACCGCTTTAAAAATCTTCCGTATGGTATAAACACTTTACTAAGAATATCACTAACATACTCAGCATAGACCCTTTTGACAGCATTGCTGTTTAGTAGCTGCAGAGCTGTATTTACTCGAAACCTATGAAATGTGACAGGATTTCTCTCTCAGAAGAAATACGCATGGTTCTGTTCGTTTTCTGAAAGTTCTTGTTTAACGAGAAGCTGAATGACATAAGCCGGAGTAAATACAAACGGTAACAACAGTGAAAACCCCAAATTAGACTCTTGTCCTTTAGAAATGTTTTTCAAGTGATATTCTTTTCTACTTCATTATTTGCAGCATGGCAACTGGCATCAACTGCGAGGTGTACAGGGGACAGAAGAGAAGTCCTCACCCGAAAAGGCTGATAGTCCAATTCTACCTTTTCTAAGACCTGACAAGTTTGATGCTTATGGGGAGGAAGGAGAGCTGCATAGGCTTCATTTTAAAACAAATGGAATAAATAGTTGATTTCATTTTGTAAGCAAGTATTCTGCAGATGCGTAACAGCTTTGAAGTGATCTTTCACTCATTTGAAGAAAAGTCATTTAACGAAAAATCTCTCTCAACTGGTTAAATAATCTCAATTTATTATTGTTTTTAAAGTGCTTTAAGCACCTTTGACCATTCTTTCAAGAGTAGCATACAATTAACCAGAAACTATGCTTGCAAAATATAGTATCATTTCAGAAAGTTTTCCTCATTCTCAGTCTTCCTAGGAATTTCACGTCAGCTTCATGAAAAACAAGCGAGGGAAGCTTGTGCCCCACCAATTAATTTATTTCAGCGGACCTGGACTTTCAGTAACGCGGATACCAGGAACAAGCGTTAGGGGAAGGAGATGTAAAGTGTCCATTTGTCATTACACACCTCTCCCACAAACAGGACAGCAGCAGACATTTCACAGTGTGCCAGGGAGGAAAGGCTGCTGCATGCCCCCAGTGGCTGGGCACGCACAGCAGTGGGACACAGCTGCGGCAGCGAGGGATGGGTGTCTGATGGGAGCCAGCGCCACGCTGCGTGCTGGGCGCGTTGGCTGGGGGAGGTGCTGGAAGGAGCCTACGCTAGGGGAAAAGCAAGGGGAAATTAGACGGGACAATCAATTACAATATTTGAAAGCGTCTGATTAGCATACAATGACCAGTTTCCTATCTAAAAAACAAAAAGGTTCAGCGGCGTGTATTTGAGGCATATTCAGAATGTTATTTTAACACATAAGCAACAATAGTTTAGAAATCCCTGATAGGAGCTGAGGATGGAGCTAAGCACCCCAGTAGTGACACAATATAAACTCCAGCACATGAAATACTGGAAGTTGATGTAAACAGCTTTTAATAGCAGCGAACATTTGCTCGCTTTGTTTAGACCATCTGGATGTTCCATTGTGTTCGGTTCTACACCGACTGCCATCGGGTGACAGTTGATATATGTTAAGTACAAGCAAAGTGCCTCAGCCCACTCCAGGGACCCCGAGGAGAACTTCTCAGTGTTTTGTGGAATACACTGTCAGATCGCAGCGCGGTTGCCTGCATCCTTAATGGCTCGGGGCCAAAGTCCTCCGGCTTTTTTATCAAAGGAGAGTTTTGCTTTTACTGTTTGAAAGGTTAGGAAAACTATGCCAAAGTTCTTCCAGGCAGCTTGCAGAGCATCAGCTGACAGGAACGATTTTCAATCTGGAGCAAAGAATAAAGAGAACCACTAATCCTGAGAGATTCCAGGTCTCACTCATTTTACATGCAATGTGGCTAACAGCCTTTTAAGTGCAACAAAAGAAAAAGTTACTAATAAACATGATGATGTAATTGTTCTGGGAAAAAAAAAGTTAGGAAATCAACAGCTAGGAGCACACACGTTTTTCCATGCCTGTCAAGCACAGAACACAGGAACGACAGCAATCTGAATGCTTATTATTTGGATGCATTCACACAGGAGAAAAACATTTTAAGTTTTAGGGTACAAAACTGAAATAGTTTAGCTCAGCCTTTCTTCTTAGGATACTGATCACTTAGAGCAAAATTATTTTTCAACCAGAAGTGTAATTATTCAATAAATCACAATACATCGGGAATGCCAGTGAAAATCTTAACTGTACTCATTATTTTCTTAAAATCTCATATCAACAGGAACAAAAGTACTGAATGACACAGAAAAATACACCCCAGGTGCTGACAGCACGCAACACTCTCTTCTTTCTCTTTGTCATACCTGTTAGATGACTTAATCTTTTCCGTTATTGGCTTTTTCCTGCAAATTTTAACTCTTACAATTTTGATTCTTATTCTCATTGCAGGGAACTATTTATCCCTCCAAATGGCAGCACATAAGCAACAGCAGCCCAAGGTTTCTCACAACATACCACAGCCCTGACAGGGGCTGGGAGCGCGTAGTGGTTTCCATTTCACTTCACTTAACAACCTCTCATGAAGGCTATTCCAAGGAGTACCAGGTGATAGCAGCTGTTTCAGAGGTGCCCACACCAAACCATCCTGTGAGAATCAATCTCGTTCCGTACACTTCGGAACAACCCAGCAACCATTATGCAGGTTGCAGTTTTGGCCGCTTCTCTCTCCTTTATTTTTTCAGTCTGAACTGAAATTGAAATATCTTCTTCTAACACGATGACAGAGTGCCTCCAAGTTGCCTACCGAAAAATATCCGACAAACTATATGCATTTGAATAAATGTCATCTTTTTCAAAAATACCAAGAAGTAGTAATATCCGCTGGTGAAGCCACGAAATAGTAAATTCATTACATGAATTAAGGAGTGCCTCACATATCTCAAAAATAGCCACATCTTGCAGAAACAAATAAAAAAAAAGTAAGTGATCAACCATTCAAGCTTAAAAAAAAAAAATCAGATTACAACATTCAAACACAGACTACTACTCCTGTAAAGGAATTGCTTCTCAGGCTAAAGTCAATGTCCAGCTGGAGATAGGAAGGTCTATATTTAGGACCAAATCTCATTTCTATTGCTGGACAAAAAAATCGACAGGACAGATCAAGACAGTCAGCTGGATTTCTGTTGGAAGACAAAAATATATCTACATTTCTAACATGTAGGTAACTTCTAAACCTTCCTGCTTGTCTTTGTAATGCGTTAGCTCTTGTAATTCTGTATTCACAGCAGTTAAGCCAGAATTGTCTATTTTCAACATTACTTCCCTTAGGGTGGTTTTGGAAAGTATAACAGTCAATTAAACATTTAGAAATGTAGATTAGATCTGCAATTTGAATTTACATTTATGCTCGGATTTCAAATAGCTTTAGAAACATTAATTACATATTGTAATACTGCCAAACTGCAAGTACTACACAGTATGTTTTATCTAATTTCCAGAAAGACAAACAGGCACACAAAAGGCAACTTAGTCAAAGGGCAGCACATGACTTCCAGCTCTGGCTCAGTAGAAGAGAACATCCATACCAAATGCTGATGATGATGAGGCGCTACCTTTTCCAAATATTATTTGAAGAATTATGAAAAAAAGAATCCCTGTTTTCAGTTTAAAACCACGAAGTGCCTACCTGCCAGTTCAGCTGGGCAGGCTGGGCAATAAGCATACCACACAGGCTTTCCGTTAACTGTTGACTACGATTCACCTGCGACATGAAAAGAAATTGGTGCTGTTTATTTACGGGCCAAGCAGTTTTTGATCAAATGTTCTGCATATTTCGCTCTGCTATTCCAAACATATATGTCATCACATTACATCCCTAATTTTCCTGGTTGCTTTAATTCCCTTTTTTTCTTTATATTGTCTAATCAAAAGAGCTGCCTGCCATAGCAGGCTTCAGAAGGAGCAGCATTCTCCATCCTGGAACATGCCCTAGTAGTATACAACACAGGTACAATAAATGCAGTACAATTATCTGAGCATAATAATAAGGTTTGAAAGAATTATCAACTGATTAATATTGCATCAGACAAAAAAATCTATTGTAAATTAATAAATCATGAAATAATTTGCTCTTTCAAAACCAATATAATCAATAGTTCTCATGCTATTTTATATCATCGTGTGGTTAAGAAAAAGAAGAATGGAGATATTACAATGTCTTATTTGGGAAAATCTCTAAAGTTTCTGCCTTCCTTTTAAAAGAATAAAGTGGATATCATCAGTTTATGAACATTTGCACATAAACCAGCCGAGTACTTAATTTTTTACACTTGTGTAGCAGTGTAATATTTCAAAAGAAATTGAATTTAATCAGTTGCAGTAGAAGTTATTCAATAGCTGACAAATGGATGCACTGTAAAACGTAATGTCACCTAGTTAAAAAAGAAAAGAGAGAGAAGATGCTAATTCTGCTGATGAAGATATTGTTTTTCCCCTCTTGTGCCCTATTCATTATGCAAGGCTGCAGAATATGAAGTGCGGTGTGTGATCCGGGCGATCTAATGATCTCCCACACCTGCTCATCTGGTACAATTTTAATTAACACTCCAAGGAGGTTTGTCAAGAGTAATCAAAAACATTGTCGCTTATAAAGCTGTGGCAAGAAATCAATAGTTTTCATCAGAAAAGGTAAGGTCTGGCATAACTGAACCATTTAATTGCTTCATTCCAATAAACAAAAACTGCACATTTTAATGACTTGATTTTGGAGATCAATATCTAAGCACATATTGCATTAAACAGCAACATGTGGTGGGATATTCACAGTCATTTCAATTCAGAATGAAGCATTCCTCTTTTTTTATTTCATCTCGAATGGCAATAGGTTGCTGAGCCTATGCAGTGCTATGATTTATATCAAATGAGTGACCTCTAGGGCTGTAAGACTAGAACGGGTGACTAGTTCTCAATGGTAAGCTACTGGCACTTGACAAAGTGCCTGAAGCAGAATGAATTTACTTCTCTTTTCCTCAATCATCAACAGGCTCTGCCCTGACCCCCATACTGACTCCTATAACAAGATCTCCTGTCTCTGACTGAAAAATTTACTGTCATGTCTACTTTTCATTGAGCTCAAGTGAGTACTTCTGTCACCTTCAGTGAACTGAGTCTGTAAAAGATTTAACTAAACACCAGTCACAGTTTAAAAACTAAACAAGAACAACTCATACAAAAAATATCGCTTTGAAGTGTTTCTATTTCTTTACAGTTCAGGAGCTATACTTTTCTATCATGTTTTTGCCTCTCTAAATGTTTGCTCTTAAACTGCTAAAAGCTTCTGCTCCGGTAAGAAACAAGCGAAGCAGTCGCTGCCTGATGCAGGTACCGTAACGCCAGTAAAATCTAGCTGTTCTGGTACAACCGCAGGCAGAGTTCAAACGCTTGTGTAGTACGAAAGCTCCAAGAATGTGAAATTTTACATATGAAGAGAAATGAGCTATAAATCACACAGCCGTTTGAATTCATGCTTTTTACACGATATTGAGCAGCCCTGTGCTCAAAATATATCTACACGCAGTAATGACATTAACAAAATATATTTTTTTTTACTATTCAAGGGATTTAAAATTTTAAAGCAATACTTGTAAATCATTTTTTCTACACTCCTTCAATAACGTCAGTTATGACAGAACATCTGATAGCTAACTACCCACGAAAGCACGCGTAGCATAACTTAATCATTTTAACTAGTATTTTACTAATATTTAACTCTATGAAGTAATAAAAACTAATATTGCAAGAACCTTTTCTATCCACAACGAGGCAGTTAAAAGGCTGACACTTGATGGTTTACTCCAACATCTCACTAAAGCCTTACACAAAATTTTCACTCCCTCTTTAATTTTCAATTCTTCTACCCTCCCTGCTTCACAGCTCCTGGCTATTGGCTTTTACAATCTGTCCCTAGAGAGCCAGGAGTTATTACCCCTGTCGATGGAAGAGAAAGGGATGTTATTCCCCTGTCACCCTCTCTGGCTCCAGCAGATTCCTAGCTCTGATCTATAGCCTTCATTGGAGAAAAGCGCCTGACACGCTGTTAGTTCTCAGCCCTGTCAGATCCATCTACCCATGCTACTGGCATTACTTACTGGAGCCAGAGTCACAGGAGTCACACCAAAAATTTTAGAAACAAACGCTACATATGCTTCTGTTTGAGTACATAGAAGAAAGAAAAGTCTCCTGTAAAGCATGCAGCTTTTCAGGAGACGCTATGTGCCACGTACATTCTGAACCTGAGCTTACAATCAGCTAAAGAAACATCTGGAATTCTTCACGTTTACAACACAAAACACAGCATAAGCTAAGTAGCACCTGGTAAACCCAGAGGATACAGAATAGACAATGAAACAGACTTAACATTTTTTTGATACTGTTTTAACACACTATTGCTTAATTTTGCAATGCTTCTTGTGCAGCTGGGAGATGGACTCAATGATCCCTGTGGGTTCCTTTCAACTTAGGATATTCTGTGATGCCAAAGAAGAGGTACCTTCAATGGCAAAAGCAAGGAAGCTCAAGAGAGCTATGAGTCACAGTACCTACAAGATGTCTTCTCACAATATGAATCTATACATCAGCATGTAGAATGTATTATTCTACAGGATTTTATCAATAATTTAACCTTAAATTAGTAAAGAACAGATTTGTTCCCCCTTTGCAATATTTCATCCTGAGCAGGGAGGTTGAATGGGGAAAACGTTGCTGATTCCACTTCCTTTCTCTCCCTGTACTCAACTAGAAGGGGGAGAGTGTAAGCTATTACTGGAGGAGCTACAGGGTCAGAGCCAAAGCAGGACAATAGCAGGACAATAGACATCTACTTTTCCAGGTTCCAAATTGTTTTTGAGCAGTGAAGCTTCCATATCATCCCCAAGAAGTCAGGAAGGTTCGCTCATGTTCCATACATGTACAGGTAAATTGGACACAAGTAGACTTCAAGATTCACGGGAAGAAAAGGAGTATCCCTGCAGAGGGGAACAGTAGGTAGCAAAATAAGATTTTGATCTTGAATGGGTTTCTGCTGGAATATACATAATTGAGTCCTCACTTTTGGTGTCCCCCAAAACTTAGCTACCTGCTACCCACAGGACCTCATTCAATAAGAAGTCAGTTTGTAATCAGCTCTTTCCTGCTTTGTGAAACTTTAAAAAAAAAATTCACATTTTTCTGATTCTCCCACCGAAAGAGCAGTGCCTGGAGTTCTGCAGAACATATTTCCCAGATGCCAAGCAACACAGACAGTCTGAAATCTCACAGGATAGACTAGTAAAGTTTTCTGGACAACTTAATGTTTTGGACATTTTTATCCAACCATACCCATTTTTCTCACTTTCCCAAGATACAGACAGAGCTATAAGCATAACCAGTTTTATCCGCCAAAGCCAGCAAACAAAATCTTAAAAAGATTTAAGTGGCACAATCACAGTTTGAATCACAAGATCATAGGATCTCACTAAGAAGAAAGGAGAGGGGAAGAATAGTATTACTTAGGATACTGTGTGTGAAAATATACAAGGTTATGCTTTCTAGAGTGAGGAGAAATTAGATATGTTTAGTGCATTTAACTACAAAACTAAGAAACCAGGAATTATGGAGGAGAAAAAAAAAACTAGGTACTTTGATTATGTACAGCGGTAGTTGCTTTTTCTCTTAGAGACACTAAGCCCTGGAAGAAAAGATAGGATACAGGCTGCTTTTCATGGCAGTTTCGCTCAGATTCATTTATTTTATTCTCCTGAAAGTTAACATCTTACTCATTTAAGAGATGATAACTGTAGAAGATAATTAAATGCCTGCCTCAAATGGAGTGACGAGAAGACAGGGACTATGTGGGCAGCTGGAATTATACAAGTCTATGTTTGCACATGTAAAGAAAATCTTGGCAGAATTTTGCACTCCTCAGCTGAAAAACGTTCTGTATAGAACACTGTATGATACGTATACATGAAAAAATTATATACCACAATGACTAGCTTAATTTTCCTTGAGCATACTTACTGTTATTTTTCATTTTTTTCCTCAGTTATTTTTTTTCACGAGTACATAACATTTAAAAGCAATGCAAAATAAACAAGTAAATAAACAAGTACAAGGTGGCCAGGTAATGCAAACGTTAGAAGGCAGCACACTGTTTCCATGTTTGTGTTAATATATTTTTAATATTTGTAATATTTGTAATTTCTTGAACGTATAAAAGCCATATATGGTTTGACATAGAATCTATATATACCGCCCAATTTTGGAACTTCATTTTCAACTTAGTTTTGCATTTCTTCTAAAAGCCCCAGCTCTCCAAACAAAATAATTCTAAGTGCTTTGGCATTTCTTCAGTGAAAACTGAGACGCTGTGTTTCTAGCCTTCACGGGAGTGCACCCACATTTGAAGAAGGTGAGGGCGGCGTGGCAGTGTTTCTAACTTAAGCACATGTTTGCCAATTCCAGAATAATTAACACATGGCAAAATTCTGCTGTGAACTGGAGTCCAAACAGTTTTCACATATTTTAGCAGTCAAAGTAAACTACAGCAGGGGCTCCGATATCTGCAGGATGACACCAGTGACTCTGGGAGAGGAAAATGTTCTGACAGAACTACCAGCCATAAATATCATCTATTCTGAATTCTGAACAAGCAAGCACATATTGCCAGTATACCAAGGAGGCATTTAGAATCAAAATATGAGCTTTGCTTTTGGTTTTAGTTTTTAATTTGTATGCAGTCCAAAGAAACAGCTGTGCAACAGTATATAGTTGGCAGTCAAGGGTATGCCAACTACAAGCAACAAGCATTGAAAAGCCTCTCAACCCCCTGTATAAATCCCTCTAAACTTTGGAAAATCGACATGAAATGCTTTTTAAATCATTGGGAAGAGGTCCCAGCACTGCAGACCTCCAGTAAGCTTATTAAGCATTCTCTGTTCTATTCATTGATTCTTTGATATCAGTTCGTAACTTTTTTTTTTTTTAAGTTGGAATTCAAATTATTCCTGAATGTGAGTTACCGTGCAGAAGAACCCTTCAGTACCATCTCATCACTTCCTGATAACAAATTGAAAAGGTGGAAAATTCAACGTTCAAGCTCCTGAGTTGCACGGATAACCCATTACTTGCTTAGAACAATACACCAGATCCTCCTCTTTGAACTAACAGAATCTTTATTTTTTCTAAATACCATATAAACCCTTTGATCTAACCTCCATGGGGCACACAAACAGCAGAAGAGAAGATGCCCCTGAGGGGTACAGAGGAAATAATGCAACAAGGAAATAAGCACAGCAGGAAGAAGAAAAACCGGGGGACTCTGGGACAACAGCAGGCAAGGCAAAGGACAACAGTCATGCCACTGATAAGGAAACTGGAAAGAAAGCTCACAATGAATCAGACAGGCTTTGGTGTATCCTGAGGTACCAAATAAGAAAGCAATACTCTTCATAGGACTGAGGACTGCAGAGAGAAGGGAGACCAAACTGAAAGAAACTGTATTAGTTTAAAAAAACTAGTTATTACAGCAAAAGACACCATTTTACTGCAGAATATAAACAAACAATATGCACAGGAAGAAGTAACAAGGTTTATCCACCACGATAAAGGAACAAAGGCTCAAGAGTGGAGATCAATACCTTAGCCATGAGCACTGGGAGCAATGATGTTAACAAACAGTGATCGGGATGGAGCTAGAGTTAACTAGTTATTCTGAACAAGGAGTGAAAGACAGAGATGTGAGACTTCAGGGGGAATTCGGATGTCATCAGCATGAAAACACTGTTTGAAGCTTTAAATGCTGAAGAAGTCTGACTAAGAGAAAAATACAGAAAGAAGAGAATTTGAAAAATCTATTGCAGAGAAGACCAAACTGAAACCAGTAACAGTGAAAGTGAAGGAAAATGTGGGACAAACAACAGAAAAGCATTGATTGAACCCCGGAAGCTCAAGAATGAAAGGAAGTGTGTGTGTGTGAGAGAGAGAATATTGTTTGTACAAACAGAAGCAACCGACAAAGCAGATCATGCTGTGAATAATCAGTCAGTTATCTTACTCAGGGAAAACTGAATTGTGGTGAACAGGGAAAGACTCTAACCATTCACCATAAAAAAATTTACAAGAAACGAAGGGAAGGATTCTAGAGGTGACATACTAATGTTTCAAAGGTGTAGGAAGGAGATGGTAAAAGTATCTAGAAGCATTCATAAAGTCGAGAGATTTAATTTATTCTACTATACAGTGCTGAGTGTGTTTGAGAGTGCATGGATGTTTCTAGTTGTGAATTTTATTTCGCCTAGAAAACTCTCTGCAATGACTTCAGCATAACACTGTAAAGAACAAAGCTCCCTCTGAACATTAATACTTGGACCATTCCATGGCAGATACAAGACAAACTCAAACTACTATCTTGAAAAGGCTGTAGAGCTCTAAATTTCTTCCATTTAGACAGTATTCTCCCATCTGATCTCAATTACCATCATCTCTAGGGTTTCCCCCCTCATTTCAGTTCTTAATCACGAGCTAAATCATCTTTCACGCAATCTATGTTATAAACACATTACATCTCAAAATGACAGTTTCAGGTCTAATTGGTTGAATTTCAACCGCTCTGAACACCTAACAAATTACATTTCTTTCTGTTCTGCAGCCACATGATATGGTATCCTCAAGAAGATGATCCTAACCAACACCAGCTGTGCCAAACTGCCATTAACGTTACAAATCCAGAAAACCGAAACAATCTAAAGAACTGACAATCTAAAGCTCCCTTTTAAGAGAATATCAAGGTCATAAAATTCAAATCCCATATTCTAAATCCACCCTTCATCAGTGTTTGCAGCTCACAAAAAGTCACATGATCACAGCTGGAATTAAAATGGGGCCTTGTTCCTTAATCCAGCAATAACCACCATATGCTGCGTTATCCCAGAAGCAACAAAGCAAGAGAACGGATGTGTGTCCAGCTCAGCAACATACCAGTCAAATCAAGCCAAGCATTTCTTTCCACAGTTTCTTTTCTTCATTTAAATAAAAAAAAAAATACTCAAATAAAAAATGCCATTAATAAGCGGCAAAATCTGTTTCTTTAAAGTGTTCTTGATGGGAGCCCTGCTTGCCCCTCAAAGTACCAAAGCAGAAATCCCTGTATCCTTCCCAGGTGCACCAAAATAAAAAAGATTTTTAAAAATCTCTCTTACTCACTGCTTATTCTGTGAGCATCACAAGATACATTGGTTTCAAATGTATCCTTGTTGGAGACCACAGGAAGAACTTGTCCTTCGTGCAGAGCTGCATACCACTGCGGAAATATCTGATGTAATTATTGCCATGGTAGGTGGATGAGAGACATGGAAGAAAGAGAGAGATGGAAAAGATTGGCACATAGAAATTAGATTTAATATATTATTTGACATCCAACAGTGATATTCAGTGACATGATTCGCTTAGAACCTGGAAGAAGGAAATCTGAATACCGGCTGGGTCGGGATGTCTCAAAATCTCAAGACGAATGTCAGCAGGCAGTGCAAGAGCTTGTACGGGCTGCCCCATCTGTTCCAACCACAGTATAGCTATGGGGACCATAAATTCAACTAGGATGTGCACCACACTTGCATCCTACATGCCTTCAGAAAAGCCATCTTGGAGCACCGCTCTGTAATCTACAGCCACAAAAACCTCTAGCAGTGCATTTCATCTCTTCAGAAACTATCAGGATGAGGTGGGTGATTTCACACAAAACACACAGCCCTTTGAAAGAATTGGGTCCTTCGTTCCCCTTGAGAAATGTTTATTAACCTTAAATCACAAGGTCTCTGCAATATTACTTCATAAAAGCATAAAATCTGAGTGGTAACTTTTCTAATCACCGTAAACCTCTGCCTAACACTGCAACTTCTGTACACAACGCTATTATGGAAATACTCCTTACATTTGTTATTTTGGAGGACAGGAAATTGGGGAAGTGAATCCATTCCTTACGGGACGATGATTTTGAGCAAATTATAAAATAGCCTGTCATTTTTAGTACTTCTTGACTAGGTAAATAATATTTAGCACTTCTCTTATGTTTTCCCAGTGAGAAAAAAAAAAGCATAAGATGAAGGTTAAATTTAACTTGTATATCCATGTGAAGAGATATTACTATTGTCTCATAAAGAAGATACATAATTAAGGCTGTGAATTGCATGATCAGTTCTAGCGTTAGCAGAAGGGATTTCTCAAATCTGTATCGATTTTTGCTTGTGAATCTGTATTAGCCTAATCCTCATACACAAGCACTATGAATCCAGAAAGAATTGATTTTTTTTTCCCTTTCGTTCACAAAAATCTCATGGCTGAAATTCGTGAGAGAAAACTAATGACAGGCACAAGTGTTTTCCAAGCACGTGCATGTAAAAGAATACAAGCTGTAAGGGAGCTTTCTGCTGTAGACCCTGATTTGAATATATTGACACGTCTTCCAGGCAAACCATGCTTTGTTTTATATTCTTTTAAAGAAGTTCAGAATATAATCTATTGTAAATGGGTAGAAAACATTAGACATGGCACGCTACCAAAAATAATAATAATAAACAGAAATCAAGGAAAAAAAAATAAAATATTAATGGGGCACGTTCAACTCTTAACTACACCGATTAGCCCAATCCAGAAACTCTCTCCACACTCTCGGATTCCCTGTTGCCTGCTAGTTGTTGGCCACATACCAGATTTGAATGTAGTATATCATTGAATCAAATTTGTTTCTGACAAAAGAAACAGAGCTGAGGAAAAAAAGGATTAAAAAAAAAAAATGTGATGATCATTAGTCTACCTTACCCAGCTCTCAGACATAAAATCTAAGATTTTTTGCTGCAAAAGTACCTGCACCCCCAGAGGCAGTTTTGCTAAGAAAGGCCGCTGTTCAAAGCTCTGAGATACCCACACTGAGATCCACGTTCGCCAGAAGTCCTTAGCTTCCGCCCAGCCTTCCTGTGGCTCAAAGCCCATGGCATGACTCCGAGCGCACTGAGCCATAGGGACACCCTTTCCCATCACCCCGACTTGACCCGGGCTGTGGGGCTCACGCTCCTGCAGCGTGGCTGCACCCCTCCCCTGCTCAGCGCACTCTTCCTTCTCTATGCCATCCCCACGGCTTGACTCCCGTGCCAGCACCTCCATACCCTGGACAAATCGTCAAAGTGACTCACTCATAGAATACATGGCCACAGCCTGCCACTAAGAGAAACAAACACCAAAATCAATCTCTCAGGCTTGAGAGTCATTAGAAATACAGGCAATCTCAAGATGGCAGCAAGAACTGCCTTTTCACGGAAATGATGCCACAAAGAATTGCAATGCTGACTTCCTAACAGGAGCCTTTGTTCCACACCTGGAGTTTCAAAGGACTACCTTAAAAATCTGCTTATTTTTACCTTGAGAAAATTACTTTGGATCCCAAATGATCAACTTCCAATTTAAAAACCTACCTTGGTGTATGTGTACTCCTTTTCTTTTTTCCTCTTTTTTGTTTTGTTTTGGTTTGCTTTGGTTTTGCTTTTAATAAACAGAAGCTGACCTGTAACTACGGAGAACCCAGCACATCTGTTAGAGGCTGACAAAGAAGGGAAGTCAGATGCTGGGACAGCAATGCATTTTACGGTTCCTTTAGGAATCTAACTCCAAGAGCCAGCATGTGTTATTAAAAACAAACTGCTTGCGGTAAAAATCTATTTCTGGGGATTGTTTACTGAAATGAAATGTTTATTCACTAAGGCAGTATTTAAAGCTCCACAGATAAGTGCAAACAGTTCCTGAAAAGATACAAGATGTAATCAAATGCAAAAGGGAAATGGTGACAATATTAGCTTTGCTCCGACTCATTTACAGTAATTGCAAACTTCAAATATGCAAGTGAAAGGGAATTCCCAACAACAGACCGCTTGCACAGTGAAAAAAGACTTGCTGTGTTTGCTGCAGTGTAATTTTTTAAACTTCTAACTTCTTCACAGAAGGTTCACAATTATTTTCAGGATTACTGCATAGCTGAAGCTGTACAAAGCGAGGCATGACATAGAAAAACAGGCATTCCTGCAAAATGATTCTTGGCATAGGTCCACTCCATATCAGCTTAAAATACCCTACACTGTTCTGTTGGCAGGATTGCATGTTTACAAGCGCTGGATTAGAGGAGAAACCACACCTCCAGACTAATTTAAAACAATTTCTGTTAAATAGAAACAGTTAGCCCTGATTTCTTTCACTTGGAAAGGGAGGGAGGGAGGGCGGAAAGTTGCACAGGACACTCAGGGAGATGTTGCTATTATAGCTCTCAGCTCACTGGAATAATGCATGATAAAGGTCAAAGTATCCATTTTAAACCGAGTTGACCTCAACAAAATTAATTAATTCAAATAACAAAGCTTTTATTTTTTAATGTTGATAAAGCATTTAAAAATAGACAGAGTTGTTATGGAGAAGCATCTAAGAACACAAACTGCTTTCAAAATATCCACAGCAAATCCTGCACATTATAATCTGTGGGATTCTTTTCTCTCCTAACTAGGGACACTCCAGCAGCAACAAAGTACTTTCAGGATGGCTGCAAACCCTTTTCCAGAATGAATACATTTTTATGTAATGTAATAGTTTACAGCCCCACTGCAATTTTTTCTTAAAAATTCTCTTTTGAATGCATTCATACAGCATAGCAGTAAGGAGGAACTATCTGAAAAAAATACGAAGGAAGAATTCTTGGGTTTCATCGCCTCAAAACAAACATTTAGTCAAAGCAAATCTTCACCAGTATCCAGTTTTGAATGCTAGTGTGAATTCTTACCACTTGACACATAGGTAAAGATTTTCAGCTCTCTCTCCAAGTACAGCCCAACCAACACCAACACCATGAGCAGCACAGCCACCCCAGCACAGCGCTGCACCTGAGCTAACATGGTCTGATCCTCTGCAGCGTTAAGATGCTGAAAGACTTCTGCTGTTTAGTAGAATAGGACTGGATTATTGGGGGAGGGGGGAGGGGGGCAGAGAGGGGAGTTAAGCAGCTTGTGATGTTGCCACATCACTGTCAGGAACACCAGAGTCTGAAAAGCACAAATTGCCGAGGTACTCATTTCTAGTAGCTGAGTGAGATACTTCGAATTACAGGAATACAGTATTAGGGCAGGCCAGGCCTTCACGTCTAGATTCTTATTATAAGAATTTTTAAAATGTTTACCAAGTTATACCCTTCTGTAAAAGGCTAAAATAAAGTATTTCCTTTGTGTGGTTAGGATTTTGCTTGTTTGTTATGTATTTAAATAACTCCTACTGACCACTACGCTACTAACTAATACCTTATGCATCAGAAGGAAAAATGCTGAGGATGTTTGTCAGCTGTACTGTCGACAAAGTGAAAAGCTGATATGTGAGAAAAGAAACATTATCACATTAGACACAGAAGAAGAAAGATTAACCTATGAGAGTGGTAGAAGCAGAAAGATGAGCAAAAAGTGGGGGACTGGATGGCTCCAGGGGATTGGTAATGGGTTAGACTGCCTTTCTCCTCTAGATCACTGGCTCGCATCCAGCCCACATCAGTAGTGACTGAATGTCATTACCACCTGATGGATTTTTGGTGACCTCTGCAAAAATGAATTGATGGTTTCAGTTCAGCTGAATAAATGTTCCCATCAAAACAGGTATACCACTGTCTCAGCAGGAGGGGAGCAAACACAGACAAGGAAACGTACCTCCATCCCCACAAACCAGTTTAATACACAAGTCCACTTACTAGAAATGTCGCAGAGATTTATTTAACATTTTCATAGCTAGAAGACTGTGCATCCTTTCTGAAGCCTTAGTGTTCAGCACCCCTCGATGCTCTCCACGCCTCTGTCCTGGATTCTAGCTGCCTGTAACCAAATCAGGGCAGCAGAACGGGACAAGTGGAATTTGAAATTGTGTTCTATACGACTGGTAAAGCTCTTACCATCCTAAAGCAAAGTAAGACATTACAGTTTTAAACGTGTCTCAGATAGGTCTGTTTAGAAACTTTGTTGTATTAACTTGACTGAAATAAGCGAGCACTCCCTCTGGTCCAACTTGTAGGATGTACTCATCGTCCCTTAACTGATGGCCAGAGAAAAACTGAAATCTCCTGGCTGCTTCAAGTAGGGGCCTAGCCGTTCCCTCCTTGCCAAGCAAGCAGGAGCTGAAAGGAACTGCAGATAGTGCTTGCTCTGTCCTGAGTGTGCAACAGCAAGAACTCCAGACAAAGTTCAACATGCTGTCATTCTCTCTCTAGCCCCTACAAAACAGGGAGTCAAGGGCAAATATTTCTGAGCTACTAGAAAGAAAGCCACCATTACTCATCATAAGAGAGCAAAAGGCTTGACACTTCATTTTCTTTGTAGTTTATTCAAATGTTAATAGGAATTCTTGCAGCCTCAATGATCCCATTTCTTTGCTTTACTCCTTTTTATCCAAGGTGAATAAACCCATGCATTTTCCTACCTCATGATTTCTTCAGAAACACAAGTTTCTTCTTAAAGGCGGTGGAAAAAGTCCTGTATACGGGCTGAAGGTACTTAAAATATGTTAGGAAATAATGTTTTGTTTTGATGTTCATCATTCAATTCTGTTCTTCTGAACAGCAATTTGCATATTTTAATATGAATCGGAACATGAATGCAAATAGAAATTTGAGTAACTTATTTGCTTTTTTACAACAGTTAGCAACTGGCTGCAGTAACTGCATGCAGATCTAAAACACCTTATTCAAGCATTGGCGAAGGTAACTCGATACTTTTAGATCTGCCTGCCTGCCATTCTCCATTGCAAACTGGACTGCACGGTGATTTGTCTTCTCCAGAAAAGTTACACTTATGAATAGTTCTGAGTTGTTTCAGTAAGCAGTCAGATTACATTACAACATACAGACTTTAAAAAATAAAATAGTATTTCTTGATATTTTCAAGTAAGATAGAGGGGAAGGAAAGCCTGGAAACAGCCGGTCCACTGAATTAATTGATCAGATACAGCTGAGAGGTTTGACAACTGCTAGGGGAAAAAAGGGATCCCGTGTTCCTCTAGGAGAAATATTATGTGAGTAGATCTATATCACAACAGACTTACTCACGTGTGCTCACTGCAAAATCTCCATGAAAAATCATGATTTCACTATTCCTTCAAAAGCTTCATTTACTTCACTATTCCTTCATAAGCTTCATTCTAAACTTTATGAACATTTTTCTTTTAAATCTGTAATTAGTTCTTTGCATTTTTCCCCAAAGTTTCAAGTGTCAGAAACTTCTTAGACACTGAAGTCTGCTTCTTTAAATGAAAAGAGAGAGAAGAAATATATCCCTGTTTTAACATGTCTAGACAAATACTCTCATATGAGGGAATTGCTGTCCTAAGAACTTTTCTTAATACCACAGAACCAAACAGAAGATACCAACACAGAAAAATCTTAATCTGTCTGTACACTTCAGTGCTCTTTGTTTATATGTAGTAAAGAGAAAATCACTAGCAGATGTCCTCACTGTGGCAAATTAAAGCTCAACTTTGTCACCCTTACTAAAACCAAAGAGCAATTATTCCTGCAAATAAGTACAATGGTACTATTCATTCAAGTTCCGTGTAAGCACTGCAGAATCAAGACCTGCAAGAAAAGCAGAACTTTTTAAATTGCATGTTTGGTCTCCATTTTCAAAGACAAAATGAAGATCAGTCACTCAACCTGAGGGATAGAGTGATTATTTGAAATCTGAATACATATATACAGATTCTTGTAACTGCATTTTTAAAGAACTTCCCACTAGCAAAAGAATATATTTGAGCCTTATATCTGATTTCCTTATTTGAAGCCCGAGCACCTGATTAATGTGTAAGTGATACACCTCCAGACACAGCAAAACAAGCTGTGAATTACTCCTGGGGACTATAAGCAGCTAAGTAGCCTTTCACAATTGTCTTGTCATACCTTATACTCTCCTCAGCTCCTTTGTTCTGCTAGCCACAAAGCTTTATTAAAGTAGAGTTCAGTCATTTGTTCACTGCAATTCCAACAAACTGAGCCAAATGAACCATGTTCAGCCATCTGGAACCTCTTCCTCCCAAGCTCGCTCCCTTTGGGCTGCAGAATCAGTCTATTACCCTGGCATGACATGATCCAGAAACTTGCTACTGCTACAGGACCTCAATTACAATTCCCAGAATGGGTATTGCTGTCAGGGATTCTGCGATGCAACAGACACTGCGTTTGTACCTCATAGTACTGCAAAGCTATTAAAGCCTCCGTACTTGGAATTCATGGACAACATTACGGGGGCTAAGGACCGGAGGAGAAGTCTGTTCTGCCTCAGCTGGACTTAAAGTTGACCAAGAGCAGAGAGACAATCAGCAGCTCCACAGTCAGATGGAGGCAGGGCAGACAGGCAGTCCTACCCTCTGCCCTACAGCCACTTACTGCAACAAGGCCACACGGTGCTCAGCTGGGGTGAGCAGAGGGAAGGCATCGAGGGCAGAGGTCCATGCAAATCCTCCCAGTAGCACCAGGAGAAGGACAGATCAGTTAGAAAAGGAAAAAAAATTAAAAAAAAAAAAAAAAAAAGGAAAGGAAATCATGCCAGTAACCTGTGCTCTGCTTTTCCCCAAAAGACACAAGGGACTGTAAGTGCTGGCAAGTCATTATCTCCTAACCACCCCTGACACTTGATTCAGAGGAAGATGTGCAGCCCTCCTGACTGTTCTACTTGTCAGCTAGCCAGCCGGGGCACTCACAAGTTCACTCCGCAACAGGAGAAGGATGTCCCCAGACTGACAGCCTGACCTCTTGGAAAGAGGCCGTTGGCTGCACTGCTCCTTCCTCTGCCTAAGAGTCATTTCTGCATCAATATGCAGGTCAGGCAACACGAGGAGCACAAGATGCTGTGACCAGGTAGCGCTGATGAAATAACAAGACTTAACCTAAATACTGAATACAATTTATTCTTCTTTTACAATAGCAAATACTGAAATCACAGAAAGCTAGAAAAATAAGGCATCAAGCTTGCAATACTTTCTGAAACGTAGCTAAGAGAGTGGTCCTTTCAAACATGCCCAGAAAAATCCTGAAGTAGCTTATTTTTTCCTTTCAATATCAACATCCCTTAAACAGCAAAAGCTAATCACATATAAAACCATACTGAACTCAGAACTCCCTCAATCTTGCTGTCAAGCATCACTAAGAATGTACGTGAGCTCAGCAACCAGAATTTTAGTTTTAGTTAGGCACCAAGTTAATGGCCTGATTATAAAGCCCTTATTAATAATCTCAGGAGATATGTAAGGGCATTTTCCTCTGATGTGCCAGTGCAGACTGTATGTTAGCAAAGTGTGTGATGATAATTCGACTGATAAAAATAAGGTGTTTTTTATCTTCCACTGAAGCTAGTTGTATCATTTGTATTCGAGGGGAGTGGTTACCCTGGTCACTTCAAAACTATCGCTACACAGAAGCTCTGGCCTCACCAAACACTTCAAAGCATTTCTTAATTTAAAACAAGCAAGATTGTCAGCAGCAGGTTTTACATAGAACGCAAACACCAAAGCTCTAAGCTCCATACACGTTCCTGTCCCCAGGGGCTGCCCCACTACTCAGCAAAGCACAGCTGCTGCACCAAGGAAGCCCAGCTCCCAGAAGCTTCTCTGCTTCACAGTATAAGCCCTGACAATCAGCTGGTGAGTAGGGTGGGATGGGGCAGCGAGTGAGCTGGTTTTATGCATCTCCACTAACAAGATGACTGAACTGAGGAGTTTAAAACTTGAAACATTCAACTTTTTAAAAAATATTCTATAGTTTTTCTTCTACAACTGTGTTTTATTTGCACCTGTGCAAAGAACAGAGATTATATATAGAATGAAAATGCAAAAGAAAGTAAAAGCTCAGAGTGGCAGGGTGCATGGGAAACTCATTGTTGTATTCGGCTCACTAAGGCATACTTACAATAAACATATTTATATGTATACCCGGAGGCCCCACTCACAAAAAAACCTCTCATAGTCAAGTTTCCACTTTTAAATAGTTGGCAGAGCTAATCATTTGTCTTCCAAATATTTAGACACTCTAAATAATGGCTCCACTTCAGATAATTTTTTTCTTTAAATGATGTATATATATGTATATATTTACTTTCCCACAAGTGTTCATGTATTTCCGACATCTTTCTCCATGTCAGGTCTTCCCCATGAGTGGAAGACCCAGGAGTAAGGTACCTTTACTAAGACTGCTTTGAAATGTAGCGGCTCCAACTACATCATGCAGCCCATGGACTTATCCCACCCAGCTTGGAGAATCAACAAGCACAGATATCCCACAGCCTCTCTAGCCACTTAGCCACTCCATATCTCATGAATATGGCTACCAAGATCCTAGAGGAGACAATGCTGAACATCTTTCTAAAGTCAAGTTATACAATATCTACAGCTTTCCCTGGCACATAACCAGTCATCTCATCACAGAATCTACCTGGATGGTCAGGCACAATTTGCCTTTGGTGACTTCAATGGTGGTTGCTCCCAATCAGCAGCTTGCTCTCCCTGATGCTGGAAGCAGCCTTGGGATGATTTGCTCCGTAGCTTTCAGAGGCGCGAAGGTGAAGCCAACCAGTCTGTAGTTCCCCAGATTCTCCTTCCTCTGTTTCCTGAAGGTGAGCGTGGTGGTTATTTTTCAGGCCATCAGAATTACATTCCACTCAAATTCTTTACAAAAAGCGTTAAAGGGAAACAATATAGCTGCATTCTTTTCATAATTACCTGTCATAATATTTATTACCTTACAGAGTATAATTCTGTCCTTCACCTAAAATTTCAAGTGTTCCCTTAGGTATTTCTATGGGTAAGAAGGCTTTCCGGCACTGATAAAAAACTTAACATGAATATTATGAAAACAAAGCAATGTGTTATTTCTTGATCCATTCAACACATTTATTCAATATACATATTACAGGTCCACACCAAGTGACTAGAGATTAATAAAAAAAAATCAAGGGAAAAAAAAAACCTAACAAAAATTACATTCACTTATAACTACAGTAATTTACTTAGTATAAAATGCTTCTAATAAAGTATTTATGCAGACATCCACGATCTCATCTGTTTTTTTCCCTTACTACGTAAATGATATGTCAACTCCAAATCCTTATTTTCTCTTGAAAGTAATAAGCAAGCATGAATTAAAAGCTATCCTGAGTTCCACTCTTACAGAATAATAGGGTTGGAGTGTCGGTTTTTTTCTGTAGGGAATGGGATACAACCATGATGAACATGTAAACAGATAACTGATATTTTCCCTATATTTTAAATCCTGCTTAACATCACAGAGTGTGCATGCTTTCTAAAGTAGATAATAAATCCAATTCTAATTGCAGTGAATTCTTAGTGTATTATGGTAAGTTGCAAGATACTTCATGTTTAAAATCCTGCTCTTGGAGAGCAGTCCTTACAACCGGATCTCAGCTGAATGAAGTTCATTATAAAAGGAAAAAAAAGGTTGGAAACAATCCAAGTGTATTGCGCAGGCTCCAAACCCTGATAACATGTTCAAAGAAGCCAATTACTATTTTTCAACTTAGAAACGAAACTGTTATTTTTGAGCCATTCTTGTGATTTTTTTTTTATTTTTTTATTTTTTTTACATTTTTGAAGGTCAAAGAAACTTTGAACAAAGGAATTCCTCAATATTATGTTTAATTTCTCATTCAGTATCTGGTGAAGAATGAATTCAAAACGATGGCAAGCACTATCACTATCCTGGCATATTTATAAATGGTAATGGCATTACACGCATACAATACAATTGCAATACAAAGATAACAGCAATAAAGCTTTATCAGCATCATACTGAATCTTGGCACAAATTGCTACTGCAGCTCCAGTCACACGAACTACCCTCACAGTGGGACTGTCCTGCACCCAAATATTCAAAGGCAGCTCAGCAGTACCTTGAGACAGCACAAAATGTCTGGAAAAGAAGAGTTGCTGTAATCCAGAATTTTGTGCCAGAAACTATGAAAAAGGCATTTAAAACTTTCACATCTAGAAAAAGGAAATAACTGGTAAGAATCATATGGTGTGAAACTAAAGCAACAAGTCTATCAATGTTTAGCTGCATTTCTTCTCAATACAAAGAATGAGAATCACATTGGTGAATTTTTGGAGAGCACTAGTTTTGAGTAAAAACCTGTTTCCGTGAAGCATTGCTTTTTGTTACATTCACAGATTTCTGTGCACACGGTCTTTTTGCATGTTATTTATTCAAATTGCAAGTGTCTAACGCTTGCATTGCAATAGTTCAGATGCATATTTAGATATTTTCTTTATCAAATGTAGTCCTCTACCACTGCTTTGCACTGGAGAAGTAAGATGGTTTATTGAACATGAATCTTACAGTGAAAAATCCCAGGGCCAACCACCAGTATCCGACTTGCTGCTGAAGTCCCCAAAGACCATGTACTTCAGCTGCCTTTCTGCAGTATTCCCTACCTCCACAAACCGCTGTGAAAATAAATGCATGAATGATTGATAGGTGCTCACATTATGGGGTTAAAGGCCATACGAGACAGAGAGAAAACTAACATATTCAAAGAGAGGATTACAGTGTGTTTCTTACCAGCTAGGGTAATACATAAGTAACACACAGGGTCACGATTGCTATTAAAAAAAAATCAAAAATAAAAAAGTGACACGCAAAGTATTAATGAGTTTTTTTTTTTTAAATCTTGCTGGCATACACTGTAAGACTTAAAAAAAAAAAAAACAAAAACATTTTGGGTTCGCAATCCACTCAACCAAATTCCCCTTTGGAATTAGAGAGATACCAGGTAAAAGGGTGTGCCACCAAAACAACACTCTTGCTGCATTTGTATGCTAATGAATTCCTGTGACTGCTCACTGGTGGCATGAGAAAGCAATTCTGCATCAGGCTAACAGCTATGAAGCCATGCAATCTCACAGTTCTTTAATCATCCAAAAATTCATCTCACTCCTTTTTGATTTCTCCTCTGCACAACGTCACTACATCTGGGATAAAGTCCTCCTGGCAAGCAACACGAGGTCTATAAACTAACTTCGCAGAGTAGTGAATTGCTGTTGCTGTTTCTAGGTTAACATCGACAGGAACTAACAGAGTCTTCAAAAATATCATAAACTTTGTTTTAGAGCTGACACACAATTGCTGCACAGTGCATTACAGGAACATCCAGAGCTGTACAAGCAGATCCAGCACTGCTCAGATAGATGGGGTTTGTCATCCTCTACACCCTACCTCTGGCAGGAAGGGGGGTGGGGATTAGACAGGGGATGGGAGAGAGGGAGGAAATGAAAGGGCAAGAAAAGCACTTCTACTAGGAACGCCTTAGACTACAGTATTTCTTGTACAGATCTGACCTGTGCTACGTACAGCAATGTAACCTTGAAAAAAATATCAGTAAATAACCTAGAGTACTTTATAAGTGAACAACACAACAGCACTGCTCTGCACTGTCATCTGGGACACTCTGTTTCATTCATCATTATGGTCTCCCATCTCTCCCCCCAAGTCAATTGGGATTCGAAGTGCGGTGGGGAACAGCTCATTCATCCACAGCGGAAAGTAGCATGCTCCACATTGCCAAGGAGCTTCCTGGGATTCTCCGTGCCAAAGTATATTATCATTTCTTTGGGGCTCTCAGAAAATAAGAGGGCACTTTTAAGCCCCTTTAACATTTGTTTGTATTAAAAACACAGCGGAAGAGCAATCCAGGCCACTAACGTATCTCCCAGCACTAGCATATGCATTTTATTTGCAAGCTTAACTCTGCAACAAACTCTGGAGCCTGATAGAATGGAATTACATCCACAATGAAGTGTACTTAATCTATCACAGATTACAACTGGAAAGTTGAAAAGCAGTTGGTGGGGCCTTTGAAGGGAATCACACGGAGGCCTCCTCCCCAGAAAAACATCACGTAGGCATCACTGAGGAATAGTGGATGGGAAAGTATTTGCTAGGAGCAAGGAAGAAAGAAATGTGCAGCCTTCAGGCTGTAGCACTGACTTTATTCAACAGGGCAAAAAAAGAAGAAATAAACATATATCCTCAAAAAAGAAGAAAACCTCAGAACAACACGAGTAAGTTGTATTTCAGATGATTTCACTGTGATCATAAAAGTGATATGTAGCAGTAATAGTTGCTAAAAAGGTTGTTCTCCAAAGCAATCTGGCTTGGTCAAAATGCAGAACATTTCTCTAGCACGTCCTACTCACAAAAATAATTACCAGAATAACTGAAGACAAACCATCATTGTAAAGTCTTTTCTTTTCTTCCTTGGAAGTTATTAATCAAAACCTCCAGCGAATGGCAGCGAGCCAGCAATGGATTCTGCAGAGTCTGCTCTGGCTCTGGTTAACAGGAGCTGCAGCACACAGATTTCACAGCACGACAGGGGTCGATGCTGCTGATTTAGTCTTCTGTTATCAACTGCCACTCCCTGATTTGGTAAGGGAATATTTGGTTTTACACAATCAGACATTTGCTCAATCACGGAAGTTTTGTGTGTATAGCCTTCATGTGACACAGAAATGTTAGCGTGACTCCTGTATCCTCATTAGGAAAGCAGAGCTATTTAATACCATTACTTACATTAACTAACTACTACTACTGCAGTCAATAACGCAGTCTCCATTTTAACAATTCTCCCCTAATTCCCACCTTTTTTTCGGATGAATAGAAGACACGGTAGAAACGGGCTGTGCAAGGACAGCGGAGACAGTGCTGCCACCTTTTGGTGTAAGACAAAAACCGATCTGGTCACATCAGAATTAGGGGTATTGAAAACCTGATCCTAAGTTGCAAGCATAACAGGGGCCACTTCTGATGTGATGGTTTTGAACCCCAACGCGTATGTACATTGTACTATTAACAAATTTTAAAAAGGGGGGGAGGGAGGGGCTTACTCTGTTTCTAAAATTAATTTACACAGCTTAAAGATTTTGAGGAAAAGGAAAAGGCTGTAGAGACAGGAGCTTTAATTCGCAAGACAAAAGATTTGCAGTAAAGCAGGCCTAAATATGCAAAATTCAACTACTAACTTATTGTGAAAGCAATAGAATGGAAATATCAGGAAAGGGGAAAGGGGAAAAAGGAAAGCAAAACGCAAAAAGGAAAGCAAAAAAAGAAAAGGGAAAGCAAAAAAAGAAAAGGGAAAGCAAAAAAAGAAAAGGGAAAGCAAAAAAAAGAAAAGGGAAAGCAAAATAAGAAAAGGGAAAGCAAAATAAGAAAAGGGAAAGCAAAATAAGAAAAGGGAAAGCAAAATAAGAAAAGGGAAAGCNAAAGGGAAAGCAAAATAAGAAAAGGGAAAGCAAAATAAGAAAAGGGAAAGCAAAATAAGAAAAGGGAAAGCAAAATAAGAAAAGGGAAAGCAAAAAGGAAAGGAAGCCAAAGCAGTTGCTAAAATAAAGGTGCCATTGCACAGTAAAACTGGAAGAGCTTCCAAAGGAATGTAAGATTCCTGCCACTAGAAATATTACTGCACTCATTCACAATTTGGGAAAACTAGGGGGCCTGTTCCTTTGGCGCAAGGAAACCCACAGCTCAGCTGAGCACTGCTGCTGACAAACCAAGCCACACTGGCCCGGCTGACACACAGAATGAGTACCTCCCAGCACCGGGAAGAGTTTGTCCTATTCCTGGGATACCCTCAGCTGCAAGCAGGCACGTGATGTCTCCAGCAGATCACTCCTCCCAGGCCACGGTTACCAGGAGGGCCGGTGGGCTGAAATGCTGCGCCCTCCTCACTTGCTAGGGCTGTGGCTGGCTGTCAGCGCTGAAGCAATCCTGAATTGCTCAGACCTCAAAACATTCCCCAGGCAAAGATGCTGTTACTAGGGACACGTACAGAAATTAATAGTAATGGAGATTAACCTAATTCAAAGAGTAAAACAATACTGCTTCCACCAATGATCTCAGCAGCAGATCATCTCAAACCATCTGCAGGGCCAAAGGATAATCCACTGACGTTGCTTCCACAGCATTACAAAGGGCAAGACTAAGGCTGGGGAACAAAGTCATAATACAGTCCAATGAATTTAGTGTTTAATTCAGCCCAATACAGACCAAGCAGATTGTCCTGAAAGCTTTTCTACTTTTCTTCATTTCAGCCTTCTTTAAGAATCATCTAAGGATGGTCCTAACAATATTCCTTTCATAATCTGTTAAAATTATTTTACTAACATTTTCAGTCTTATCTTCCTCATAATAGAACACTGCTAAAAGCCCATCACAAGTCCTCGTACGCGCACTGCACAAGACAGAATTTCCATACACTGCTCCCTGATTTTCTATGAATAGTTTTGCTTATGTGGCAGTGTAAAAAAAAAGTTTGCATTTTCTACAGTGTTTAGAAAACATATTGATTTGCAGAAATTACAGGCCAATACCTTTGTAAAAATCTTGTGACTTCATCCATGAAATACACTTAATTTCTACATCTTCAAAAATAAATATTTGTCATACAAACTGCTTCACTAACTTGAAAGTATTCCAAGGAAGAAAAATAACACTTGCATTTGTATTAGAGCAAGAAACGAGAGCTTAGAAGAGCAGAAGAGACAAATGAGAATAACTAAATTGAATGGCATTTTATAAGAGTTGTGCCAATCAATTTACTCCCTGCTGCAGTCATAATGCATCGGCTTCTCTTTTTCTTTTCCTTTATTAGTTTTTGGATTTGTCACCTTTTTGTTGCCATACTGTTTAAAAAAAAAAAAAGGTCCTGAGTTTTAAATTAATTAGCTTTGTATTTGTTAGACATGCAAACGAATACACAAAGACCATCTCGTCATTTTAACATCCTTTCCCCTCAATTCTCCATAGCTCTTTTCCAAACTGGACGCTGGTGATTTGGGATTCTCTTACTTACTTATTTCGCAGGTGGTTTGTAACCTGGTTTTCAGGAGGGACTGAAAGCAAGTTGCATGACATTTGGCATTCACAAACGCATCAGCATTGCTCGCCTCGCAAACTCTTCATTTGATTTGTTTAATCGCTGCAACCTGAAATATTAATGGATTCCTTTCCAAATCATTTAAAATTTACAATAACCACGGAACGGGCAATCTGGCCATTCTTTATTTACACTATTGCTTTAGATCTTAAGCTTTTCAAAGAGAGAGAAGGAAATATGGCAAAATCTGCCTTCTTGTCTGCAGTATTTACATGCTTTACATAGTTTAAAAATATGTGGCTTATTAATGACTGATTTTTCAACCTCTCCAATAAGCTTTTTATTAACATGACAGTCCTTTACTTGCAAGTGTCAAGCAATTTCACACCGTGCATGTATCCTTTATGATGTTTAATATAAAAGATAGTACAGTATTTATATCCCTCACAATAAGAGAATGGATTGTTTTAAGGTTATACAGCCCAGTTGTGATAAAGAAAGAAGGAACCTTACAAAATGATAAATATTTTCATTAAAAAACTTTAAAACTAAAAGTTCAAAGATATGTTCTCCTCTCTTATATCTTGTCAAAACATGACTTAGGACCCAAAACTAATCTACTTTCAATTTTATTCCATATTTCAGTGCTGTCATAGTACTCAGCAGAGAGTATTGGAATACGATCATTTTTTATTTTGTTGATGTTACCGACAGCTTTATTTCACAAAGCAATCTTATACTATGTCTACCACTGGCAGGTCACAAAGGTCAAATAGTCTATCCTTACAGGTAGAGAGCTTATTAAATGGCACGTCTATTAAACCCAATGGACAACATAAAGAAACATTTCAGCAAAATACGTTTAGCATAGTTCACTGAAGACACAGTCAAAAGGGCATTAAATAATTTCCAAAGATTTTATTTTATCTTTTTTACAGGCACTCCAAAATTATGCTTCGTACAAAGCATTTCAAACAGACGCCAGGAGAGAGGGCTGCCGAAAGATGAACTTTGTCTGTGCAAACATTTGCTTTGTCTTATGCATTTAAAATTGCACACTTAGCACATTTAGCGGTAGGTGGGTTAACAGAGATAACTTTCTGCTTTCTAGGACCGTGATATAATTAAATGTTCAATTTAAGATTATCGTAAAATTCATATAACACATTCTCCAGCAGTGTTTGTACACGTGCTTTACGTACCGACCTAGATCATCGTAAGGTAATTTTTCAGAAGCAATACACTTTAGCTATTTATTTCTAAACGACATAATTAATTAATCACAAAATGACTCAGAGAAAAATCTAATTACACATATCAGAAGGTGTTCAAATAAAATTTTCATGTTGTGTCTTGTAAAGTCCAAATAATTGTTTAACAAAGCAGGTGTAGGCTCTGCAAGACCCAAATATTTATAGACATGTAATTGTGATTTTATCTCTCCTTCTGGCATCATTTCATTATTTCAGCGTTTGCCAGTTACCTATCGTATGCTGGATCTTGCTGCTTCAGTATTTGTATTTGAATGACTGCAGTTACAAAAGCATAAAAAAAAAATGAAGACATCTTTGGATTGGGAAACCTATACATTCAGATATTTTTCTTCAGATTTAACCCCTACAGCCCACTCAAAGCAAGTATTCCTATTGCATTTCTCAACCAGATATACTGATTTCTGGACAGGTAAAATTCTAAATACTGGTCTGCAGAATCCGTGGAATCTCATACAGGCTTTAGTAGATAAAGCAGTTGGCCCTCTGTTACCAGAAGATTCGCCTGGTCAGATAATTAATAAGATACAGAAACATAAAACATGAGTTGTTAAAGTTTACAATTACCTTCCCTCACAGCTCCATTCTAAACGCACTGTCCTTGCTTTAACACATAGTAAATCATCTACCTAAATGTATTTGCACCCAATCATTTTTTAAAGTCACAATCTTTGTAGTGTCAACTTGTCAAGGGTCAAAGGGAAGAACAGGCAAGATTCCCAAATCAATCTGCTTGTAGAAACTGTCTCATTTCATTTCAAATTACCTGCTGTGGCTGAAGCGGGCTATGGACAAACTGCCTTCCTCCATAAACCATGACAGCACAGGTCGAACTTATGTGATCATTCATAAGGGGCAAGTCATGCTGGGTCTGTCATTAACTACTTTTAAACTGCTGTGCAGGGTTAAGTGATCTTGCAGGGCAGCAGCAGATATAAATACTATTTGGACAGTTTAATGTCAGGCGACAACTCCTCTGGGATTAAAAGCATGTAACCCAATAGTAGTGTTATCGATATAAGGATTAAGGTACTTTGGACTGTTTCTTGCAGTCACAACTGTTCTTGCACTTGGCATACTATTAAGATACCAGGTGCATAATGTAACACCTCTTAAAAGGCTCCCTAAAATCTTGACAGCTATGCCCACCTTCTGTGCAGGCACTCTCCGTTGCTTCAGTTTTGCCCTTGTGTAACTGCCCAAACCAGGAGAGGATACCACCAATCTAAGCGCATGAATACGCTGCAGCCACCGCAGCTTGTCAGGCTGCGTGACTCACGGGCAAGGGGAACAGCTCAGAACCAGCACTCCTCAAAGTCACGGGGGGCAGTTCCACAGAAGCTCACATTTAGCAAAGTACTTACATAGATGCCTACTTTCAAACATGGGAGTGGACCTATTAATTGAACCTGCCACGCAGAGATGTAAAAATAAAAATTGAAAAGGCACGGCACAGTTTAATGCAGCACTGCATGACAAGTCACTTTGTGCTTCAGTCACATCTCCTTTAGTCACCACTATACTGATACACTCAAATGAACAAGAAGGGTACTTGTTAATAACAAAGAACAGCCATCTTATCTTCAACCTTCTGCGGACAGCAAAAGCCAGAGATCAACATTTATATTGGTGAACTAAGCTGGCCCAGTATCAAAAAATCAGAATTTTTTCAAGTAATATGTATGAATATTTCTGATTCTTTCTTCACCATCATGCCCTTATTAAACAATTACAGACAGACTGCAGTATCCTTAACACATTCATCTTCAATCATAAACCATCTGAGAGCATGCAGGAACAGACCAATACTCAGTTTGCCAAGGAAGCCAAACTCTTGCTCATCTTAAGATGCACTCCTCATGCGTATGATATATACACCAAACCATATATGAAACAGTGTGCTAACACAAGGGAGCTGATTTACTGGTATCTCATAAAGCACAACTGCAGTGGCACTAAGAAAGAAAGTGATAAACCTTAACCTAACAAATTCCCAAACTTCAGAGACAATCTAACTTCATGAAGGAAAGGAGGAATCAAGAATGCATACGCTTTAAAAAAAGAAGAAAATATCAATACAGTTTGTTCAGAATTGAATGCCACTTTCTGAGACAACACAGGATGATGCTGGGTTTTCCTAAACCCAGCACAATGACACTGGGTTTGTGATGGTTCTGTTACAAGGTGTCAAGCCTACAGGCATTACAGATTGTATTTCCCCTGCTATTTAACTTTGATCACTTAATGCTTTCATTAGCACAAGACTTTTCACCAGCCTTTCATAATGAACACCACCACCACATACCCAAGCCCACCACACCCTTCCCTCAGCATTGCTGGCTCTCAGGCCCCAACTCCTGCCCTCCAGCTCACAAAAACTTCATGATTCTCTGCTAAACAGCAGCAAAAAGGATATCATCAACACGGCAGCATAGGATTAAACAGCAGATCACACTTTCTTTATTCCTATGTGTACAGCTCTCCAAACATGGGTGGTATGTATTCAAAAGCTATTACGTGGGGGTGCGGGTGTCTTCAGTCCAGTTCAAGGCCGAGATGAATAAAACAGGGAGATCCCACTGATAACGACAGAGAAGTTTTATCCCACCCACCCTCTGCAGGTGGGCTTCAACCCACACCTACTCATGTCTGAGGACTGGCCATAGCCAATGGCACTGTACCTATGAGTGGCTCCCAAACTTATGACAAACCTAACTACCCAATCTCACTTCTTTCTTTCCCTCCCTAGGAGGCAAGCGTGTGCAAGCCTCAGTTCAGTGAGTTCAGATCCAAAACCTGCTCACAGAAAGGTAGCTCTTCTCTGATGTCTCTCCATTTTCCCTTCACTTTCAAGCTCGTGACTACACCACTTTGCACTCCCTGCTTGTGTTGCTGTCCCCCCAGGCTCCCACCCTCTCCATCAACCTGCAGACTTATTGGTAACAGACTCCCAGAAAATTCACAGCAGACAATTGTCTTTATGTCTGGCTTGTCTTCATCCTCATTGCTCTTGCCCACAGCGAACTCTTGCTTCCAGTCCAGCTGCCAGGGCAGCACTCCAAGCCCTCAGCAGCAGTGTGCAGGTGCCCAACCACTGCCGATACCACTGAGATCCTCCTAGGTAAGAAAAGTTGGCAGTCTCCCAAATTTGATAACTTTTTCAATTCAGACAGAATATCATAGCAACAATGAAAAGATAAATCAGTGACACTACCTTCAGTAGCATGTTAGCTCAAAGAAAATTAACATAAGGATGTTAAAATGGGCCAAATGACCTACTTTCCACTGAGTTCATGCTTGAAAAAAAAAAAACATTTCTTGTGAAAATCTTTCAAGCAGCTAAGTAAAATTTCAGTGCAGTGGCCATGGCTTTAGTTTAACAGATATTCACAACTGAAAGGAGAAGTATGACAACCGTTCTGCAAGACTGTGTTAATAATGTCACTTCAGCTATTGAACTTCTGGACACGGCATTGCATTTTGCCTTTCTGGAGAAGATACTATCTTTTGTGTCTGGAAATCTACTAGCACATAATGAATACTGACACAAAGTGAAATAATAATCCAAATGTACTCCCCTCATGAAAGCAATCTGCGTAATTTAAGAAATAAATCTAATGTCACGTTAGATTGGAAAAGTTACATTGTTAAATCACTAGCAGGTTGCAGAAAAAGGAAGGGACAAGAGGAAAGAAACCCAGACGCGTGTGAATCACATTCACTGTGTAAGCAGCACAGATACTGAAGCGTTGCCAGCTATATTGTTCAAATACTCCAAAAAAAAAAAAAAAAGGGAGGAGAAAAAAACACTGCTAAGGACTATTCTTGGATACTGATCTCAGCTTATGTTTAATGTAAAGCAATCAATGCCAATGCTTACAAGCACATCAGGACGACAGTTTGTGTTCAACGTATTTCAAGTCACTTGTTTTCTACTCTGGAATCTTTGGACAATCCCCCAAACGTGCCTGTATTTTATCTCCTCTACTGCAATCCTTCTGACAGACACCATCCTTTTGCCAGTACGAGTGGGACTGTGCTGGCTTCAAATAGCGTTAGCCAATAATTTTGTTATTCAGACAATCTACTGCATCAGAGCAGCAAAGGATTTGCTTTCCTCCACTTGCAGTCTTGTTTTCTTAGAACAGTAGTAGAAATAAAATACCCGATATAAAATTGTTAAGTTCTACAACTAGAAAAGTGGAGACGGCTTCAGTGGTGTCTTTTGAGTTTGTAAATAACACATACTTACTGTCAAAATGTCTGTGTCCTGTAAATCACTGCATTAAAAAAAAATCTTGATTTATTCCACTTTTCATCCTTCAGATAGCATCACAGAAGAAAATTCCTTTACCTTTCAGTTCCATAGTGGCTGGCTACGGTATTTAATTCTGCAGTATAAGCTTAGCAATATCAAAACAGTAAGTATGCAAATCCTCAAATTGTTTCCTAGGAATTTTCTGTATACTTCATGAATCAAGGGAAACTAAATCAGTACATGCCAGACAAACAGGTCACTCAGCCACCGCTTTTTCCACATGTCCAAAATTAAACATTTAGTATTGAAACTTGACAGTAAATATACTATTTGACTTACACCTTTTCAAGGTTTTCTCTCAGATCTTGCTATTTTCACCCTATTATAATATCTGTAGCAATCAACGGGATTTTTGACACAACAGATTTCAGGAATTTTGATGGATGGGAACGTTACTGGATATTCAACATCTTTTCAGGATGCACTTTTTGTAAATGAGAACACATTTAGTTTAAACTATTACTTCTGAGCTTGCACTACAGCAAAAAAAAATTATGAACAAATTTCTATGGCAAAATTGTTTTCAAACTGTGGCACATGGCTTACATGTATTACACAGACATCCCCATCATCACTGCAAAACGTTTAGAAGGCTAAAAGAGTAGGTAGTTGGTCAAAACCTCCGGGTCAAAAAGGGCAGAGTAATAAAAACCGAAAATGAAAGACAAAGTAGAGAAAGTTTGTTTATTTAAAGGTCATATTTCTCAGAGAAAGAAAAGAAAAATAAGCTTCGGGCCATTTGTGAACCACATCTATAACTACTTGAAACAAGCTCAAAAGCCATCATTAAAGATGAAGAAACTGAACAGAAAGACAAACGCTGGGTTACCTCTGACCTATCTGCAACAGCTCATTTATTGGAAGAGTGGTGAGCAGCTTCTTCATGTTCCTTTCTACAGCTTCCTAAACCCAGTAGCTAGGAGGCTAAGGACAAACCAGGCTGACTGGGAGTCTTCTCTAAGAAGGATGAAAATTGCACCTAAATACACTTGGCTAACAGAGCTTCCCTTTTTCCTTACGGTTTATATTTCTCAGTTGTTCTATATGAACAATTCACTCATTGCGCTCCTCCAGCTGCTGGGTGTTATTTTACCAGACTTACTCATGATAGTGCAGCATGGTTCCCTCTCCCTGACTGAAGCATGTAACATCTAGGCACAGTCACCTTCTCCCCTGTCACCTGAATCGAGCATATTCTTCACAAGTAATTATTGATGAAAATTCCTGAACACTATCTTTAAAATTATTTTCAATTAAAAAGTAAGAAAGCAGTTGGAAGGATGACTAGCTAACCACTTAAAAATATATATATATATCTACACATAAAGTGGATTATTTAAATGCTAAAACATCCAAGTCACCACAAACTAAGCTCAAAAGCATTACCTAAAAGTTATCACTTTCTGCTATCAAATCTTTCCTTTGAATCATAAGCCGTGGAGCGAAAGAATAACACCCAGTGTCACGGTGATACAGAAAACAAACTACCTTGCTGCGGTTGGGATAACACCTTACAGCACTGCCTACTTGGAAGAACTCACTGAGGCAATCAGATCAAAACAGAAAAACCAAAAAAATCTCTCTAAAAATCCCTGAACTGATAACAGTACGCTCTGAATCAGTGTCAAACTTGTGCGGATGCAAGGCGAGCTTAAGACAATCCACTGAAACAACAGCCTGCAACTGCACTGAATAATCATCTATTGCAGGAATTTTCACAACCCCTTTGTGGATGCCATCAGCCTGTAGCTCCTGAGGGCTCATTCTTTACCACATCTTTTCTTTAACCAGGAACGATTACAGGATACAACAAGTTTCAAACCTATCCATATGCAGATGTCAGCAAACTATGCACCTTGTTAAGTGAATGGGAACAAGTACAGTTACTTCGATAACACAGTATTCAAATACAATATTTGAATTAAAAACAGATGGCATGAGCTTGATTGAACAATCAAGTTGCTTGACAGCAGCATGCAATAGAAGGAAATTCCTGACGTTGATTTCAGTAATAAAAAATATTCCCTTAAAAGAATACTGAAAGGTAACTCCCAAGCCACCCTGGTATTCCTTGGACAATACCTAACATATTGAATAAAAACAATGACTAAGTATCTTAAAGCACGACTGTTTTCCCATTTGATGGCAGGGAAAACATCTGTTGACTATTTTGTAAAACTGCCTTATGTTCAAACTGCCAAAGGCTGAAGATGATTACTTTCAAGGAACGAGCCAGCCTAGGCTCTCTCAAAAAATCTTTGGAAAGATGGAATGGAAAACCTCATTCAGAGCCTCTGCAGCCAAAAACAGGCAGAGGAGGAGAAGCTGCTCCCCAGCCCTTTGCCCTGCTACAAGCGCTGCTGCTCAGCAGGTAAAACATAATTACCAAGGTGACTTGAATGACTTCCACTCTCTTAATCGCAAAGAGATTGGCAATGGAATAGCTCTCTGGCAAGTCACTGGAGCTAACTCAGTCTCCTAAGTCCAGTCGCCCCTCCATCATCTACAGCAGATCAAAATGAAACATTGCAAAAGAGTGCAACACTAACAGAAAACCTTACTCCCTGAAATCAAAGCTTAGAGAGAAGAGCAGGGGCAGAATGCCCACTACAAAGCCCAGGACAGACCTCTTCCTTCCCAGGGGAGGGCCAGGCACCTGGTCAGGCGTGCAGGGTGGGTGCCACTGCCCACCTCAATCGGCCAAGGGCCGTGCTCAGCACCTTGCAGGCAGCCACGCTGCAGTCTTGGATGCTGGCAGGTAAATCAGGATGCATGCCTCCAACTCTAGGCAAGGGATGATAAATTGACTTCTGATGTTTCATTTAGCCCTTCAGCTTAAACAAAGCAACACCGAAGGTTAAACAAGCTTTATAAAACAAAATCTACCTTCACAATAGGAAAAGCAAGTAAACACTGCAAAACTGAAAAACAGCCAATTCTCCTCCATTTAGTATTGTCCAGAACCACTGCTTACATCCACATAGTTGAACTTTTCCTGTTTAATAAACTCTTAGTTATCAGTGCAGGCCCATATGGAGGTCATGTTTCTCTTTTGATGGGATGGGTAAAATGGTGGATTAAAGGTATGATTCGTAACCATTTTTAATAAAACAGACCTTGAACTTTGCAGAAAGTAGGAGCACACCCCAAATAATATCAAAGTAACTAAAAAATGATTCCATTCGGCACCTACGTGGAGTAGGTTTCTTTACGACATAGCAGTGATCAGCCAGTCCAAGGCAAGTGATCCCAAGAATAGAAGGTTATGGAAATCAGTGTTCTAAAGCTACACGCTGCAGTGAAAATTTCCAACATTAATGCAATCACAGACAAGAAGTTATCCAGGATATGTTTCTTTGATCAGTTTAACATGAAAGATGCTGAGCTGTTGGTCCTTGTGCGTTCGGAGCCATCCAGAAGTCATGTTTTTTTCTTTTGTATATAAAAAATTGCATTTCAACTAATGTAAGGGCATTTTCCATGACACATCAAACAAATACTTCAGTCATTCAATTATGTCTCAGTCACTCCACTAAAAGATTTCCTTAGCCAACGAGTTCTTCTCCCCCAAGCTGATTTGTGCCTCGAGCCCATACAATCCCACAGACTTTGCTTTAAACTGAGAGCTCCTCTGCTCCTCCTGCACTTCTGTCTGTCACGTGCCACAAAGCCACCTCCCACAGTGAAAAAGTTAACGACATTAAGTCTCTATGATGCAATGAGAGGGAAACTCCAGTGCCTTGCAAGCAAGCATTTTCTTTCTAAGAAATGGGTATCATTTTAAGGAAAAAAAAATGAATATACATATATATATAATATATACATGCACAGGAGCCTTACAGCTCATCTGCTAAAATTTAAATACAGCGTTTGAGATGACGGAAGCCAGCAAAGATGATCAGCCTTGGATGAAAGCTCGTAACACAGAAAAAGGTGACAGTGACCTTTGGTGTTTTAAGGGTCACAGCAACAGTGGCACCAGCAGACAGCAAACAGAGAACCATTAGCAGACACTCAGGGTACAAGGGTAGGTGAAGGGAAGCAGAAAGGAAGAACGCAAGAAGCTAAGTGGAGAAAAACTGACAAAACTCAAATTATACTTTTGAAAAGCAGTTACTACAAATGTATTAAATGTGTGAGGGAGGAAGAGGCAAACACAACAAATTTTCATAGATTATTCTACATGTCAAAGGTATTAAATAACAGCCTAACAAATTATGCTTCTACTGATACTATTAATGCTAATACCAATTAATAAATGTTCAATTCCTTGTTCTTCTAAGAACCACAAAGTTAACTAAGTTTTTAGGTTTTAATTTTACCCTCACAGACCTCAGTCTCCACAAAGAGATCAAAACGCTGAGAGTCTGAGCCAGAAAAGTTTCAAAAGAAAAATATTTTGATTGCTCTAAGTACTTGAATTGAGTACCTCCTCCCTGCTCCAATTTAAGAGTACGTTGCTTCAGTGTTATATTGAACTTAATCCACATAAATTAAGATGTAATTTCAAAGACTTTCTTGACCTTTTCAGGAGAATGCTGAAAGGGAATATATCAACTTAAAAATAAAAAATCTTTGCGATGATTGAAAGGTTTATACCTTTGGGTATGCAATTAACACTACACTACTAAATACACTCTGCACATTCAGAAACACTTTGTGAAACATCAGTTACTCCCTTATTACGTAATTCTCACACTGAAGATACTTTCAAAAACAGTTTTGTGCAAACAAGCCGCCATTAGCAACCTCAAGACCTGCAAACTCTTCCTCTGAGAAAACAAGTTCACCTGTTCAGTACATATTCACTGCATCTAGTATTCTGTGCCCAATGCTGATCTAGTAGTTCTGCTGTGTTTCATACAAATACAGATGCTTTGTAAATGTTTTCAATTCAAGGACTGAACATAAGCAATAAAAATATGAAGAAGCTAAGCAAGTGTCATTCAGCATGTTTGCAAAGGAAATAACTGTTTTTTCACTCAGTGAACTCTAATTTTTTGTGTCACTCAGAGAAATGGGAGGGAGGCAAGGTCTAGAGTGACTTCTCTGCAGTTACTTGGCATCCTTAAAGATAGTACACAAAACATTCACCATACCTGTGTTCATTTTTCAGCTTCTCTTTAGGATTCTAGGTACCGTACTTACATTTTTACAGTTCCTGGTGCTCCGCCACATAGCTATTTGCCACATCCATACGTTTGACTCCTTTGGGCATTCCTGTAAAATTAGCAGGGATTTTCTTAGTCAAGCAAAGCCTTTCAATGTAGCTAAATTTTACACGTGTAACTTTGAAAATCTGCCCTATAATGCGCTGACATAAAAAAAAAACAAGACGTAGTAGTAGCTGACTGACAGGGAGCTTGAAGGCAGATACGATGTAACACACCTATATGTATATATAGACACACACACAAAAAATACTTTGTCAATTGTAGAGTAATAGTAGATTTATCCTTTAGTAGTCATAGCCAGAAAATGCCACTGGGCTGTCATTACCCATCCTTACTATTGCTGACGTTTTTCACGTTATTAAATCATGACTTTACATTTCTTATGCACACTACTAACGTTCCCCTATTGCGTGATTCTAGCATCATTTGAAGCACATTAGGTTACTTCATAGGAAAACTCATTTTCTACCCATTCTCTAACCCATTTACTTTTAAGAACTCAGGATTAAATGAGTCTATGTTTTACCTTCAACACTCCCACAACATTGCCAGTAGGTGTGTTCTTAGTATACTATGTGAATCAAGGGCCTCATTTCAGATTCCTTTGTGTCTGACATTTTTTCCATTTCCTTTGAAAAGTAGAATGATGCAATTTTAAAAGCATTCACTGTAGCTGCTATTTGAATGAAAAACATTGAAATTCATGTAAAGCTAAATGCCTTATCCTTCACGACGCTATCTTTGGGATGCGGAAACAGCAGAGAGTAAGGAGTTGTTCCGAGGTCGGCCTCTCTCTACTAGAGATGCAGAAATGCTCTCACAAAAGCAGTGAAGCAGAGAGCAGCGTGAAGCAGACACCTCTCCTCACATTCCCTGACTCTGGCAAATCGCTGGGCAGCAATACTGGGAGAGATCATTGGCTACACATCAGGTGGCACCAGAGGAAACCATGGAACCAACAAAAGCCCCCTTCCCCCCCCCCCCCAAAAAAAAAAAAGGTTCCTGCTAATAGATTTCATAGCTGAAAACAAGAGCCAAGCATCAGGGCAAGCTAACAATGAGCTGAGAAGCCGTTCCTTTCTGCCGGTCCCTTTCTGCAGCCTGTGCGTAGTTCTGACCCCAGCGCCCCCAGCCCTGCTTCCATGCTTCTACAGATAAGAAAAGCTAACAAGAACACATGCCTGCTAATATCTTCAGTAAGGCACATTTCATTCGATCATTGCTTTTATCCGTGGACAATCCCAAAAGGTTCAGAAAATGCAAAATTCCTACCAGACAACTGTTTTACTTACGAACTCTTTCTTACACCAACTACCAACCCCGCTTTGCTCGGAACAGTTAAGACCTTGGGTCAAGGAGACAGTGGCATTAGCACTCAACAGAAAATGTGCTTCTCCACACTAAAATAGCCACTTAAGCAAGAATGCGGAAATGATTTATCTTGCAACGTTTGAAGTTGGATCTTCACCTCAGTTGTGTCATGACTGCACAATCAGTCAGAGGAAAACTGTTACGCTTTCATTCAAAGAAAAGGATATTCAGCTCTTCACTATGAGTATCTAACAAATAACGTTACCTTTTAGGAAATAAGAAAATCATAAATATTAGCTAGTGGAAACATTCACATTTATAACATCAGAGTTAGAGACCTTCGGTGTTCCCGTGCCCAAATATAAGTCTCACTGCTTAATAACGGAGAGGCAATATGATTTCACTGAAAACTGTATCATTTAAATAAAGCTGTATTTGTAATTCTAAATATTCCAGCGCTACATTAATGTAAGATGATCAGAAAAACCAAACTGAAAACTTAAATTGAAGCTTATGATATAGCCTTGTGAAGGAAAACAGACTTTTAAGGCAAGGAAACTGCCAGATAAGTTTGATTTGAGACTTGGTCATACTGTTTATACATTCAGCATGTTTAATGGTTGTACAAACCACAGCATTTTAAAATACCTCACATGATACTGACAGTGCTTATGTTTGTAATTAACACAGCTGAGATCAGAGGCCATAAAGCAATCAAATGGAATTCCGAAAACCTAACAAGTCAAATAAAATGATAAAATTATGTACCTATAAGAATTTGTATTATTATTTTTAACCACTGTACTTTCCAGTGACAAAATGACTCTTAGAAAACCCCATGCTTAAGAAATCAGTGAAGTTGCTGATGTGAAAAGCAGTCGTCATAACTATGGGCACAAGTTCTACTGGAATTAAGAAAGCTGCCAACTTGTAGAGAATCTGACTCCATCTGTTTGTCCTCTATAACTTGCTCCAATGGCATGTCTACACAAAATTCAACCATCGTACTCGTTAAGAATCAGAAAGTTCAAGTTTCTCATATTTATAGACATTCTCTCGGCAAGAACACCAGAATTTGAAGGAATAAATAAGGAATTGGGGAATTTTAGGCAAGAAGTCCATGAATTTTCATAGAATCGTGTAATCACCAAGGTTGGAAAAGACCTCTAAGATCACCCAGTCCAACCGTCCACCTATCACCAATATTTCCCACTAAACCATGTCCCTCGGTACAACATCTAAATGTTTCTTGAACACCTCCAGTATCAGTGACTCCACTGCCTCCCTGGGCAGCCCGTTCCAGTGCCTGACCACCCTCTGGGAGAAGTATTTCCTAACATCCAACCTGAATCTCCCCTGGCACAACTTGAAGTCAGGGAACCGGCAAGCTGGTAACAACAGACGAGAAGGTTGAGGTAGTTAACAATTTTTTTTGCCTTGGTTTTCTCTGATAACTGCTCGCCACACAGCCCTCAAATGTTTGGTTTTGTAGGAGGCGATCGAGGAAGCAACATCCCTCCCAGTTTAAGCGATCATTTTCATGACCACCTCAGGAACCTGAACATCTGCAAGTCTGCGTGTCCCGATGAGACGCATCCCAGAGTCCTAAGGGAATTAGCTGATGTAATTGCCAAGACACTCTCAATGATATTTGAAAAGTCATGGCAATCAGGTGAAGTCCCTGGTGACTGAAAAAAAGGCAACATCATATGCATTTTTAAGAAGGATGATCCCGAAAACTACTGTCCTATCAGTCTCACCTCTGTGCTGGGAAAGATCATGGAACAGATCCTCTTGGAAGCTGAGCTAAGGCGCATGGAACACAGGGAGGTGATACAGGAGAACCAGCGTGGCTTCCCCAAAGGCAAATCCTGTCTGACCAACCTAGTGGCCTCTTATGATGATGCCACTGCAACAATGGACAAGGGAAGAGCTACTGATGTCATCTATCTCGACTTCAGTAAAGCCTTTGACACTAACCCACAACATCCTTCTCTCCAGATTGGAAAGTTATGTTCAATGGACAAAGAACCGGCTGCAGGATCGAGTCCAGAGAGCGGTGGTCAATGGCTCCATGTCTGGATGGAGATCAGTGACGAGTGTTGTCCCACAGGGGTCAGAGCTGGGACCGATACTCTTTAATATCTTCATCAGTGACAGACAGTGGGGTCGAGTGCACCCTCAGCAGTTTGCTGATGACACCAAGCTGTGGGGTGCAGTCGACACACCAGAGGGACAGGATGCCATTCAGAGGGACCTAGAAAGGCTTGAGTAGTGGTCCCAGGTGAACCTCATGAGGTTCAACAAATCCAAATACGAGATCTTGCACCTGGGTCAAGACAACCCTCACTACCAGCGCAAGATGGAGAATGAAAGGACTGAGTGCAGCCCTGTTGAAAAAGACCTGGGGGTTCTGGTGGACAGGAAGCTGGAAATGAGCCAGCAATGTGCCCTCACAGCCAGAAAGCCAACTGTATCCTGGTCTGCATCAAAAGAAGCACGGACAGCAGGCTGAGGGAGGTGATCCTGCCCCTCTACTCTGCGCTGGTGAAGCCTCACCTGGAGTACTGCATCCAAATGTGGAGTCCTCAGTACAGGAGAGACATGGACCTGTTGGAACACATCCAGAGGAGGCCCAGAAAAATGATCCAAGGGATGGAACACCTCTCCCACAAGGACAGGCTCAAAGAACTAGGGCTGATCAGCCTGGAGAAGAGAAGGCGCCAAAGTGACTTGATAGCAGCCTTTCAATATCTAAAGGGGAGCTACAGGAAAGAAGAGGACAAACTCCTTAGCAGGGTCTGTGTTGACAGAACAAGGGGAAATGGTTTCAAGCTCAAAGAGGGTAGATTTCAGTTGGGTATAAGGAGAAAGTATTTCACAGTGAGGGTGACGAGGCACTGGAACACGTTGCCCCATCCCTGGAGACTTTCAAGGCGAGGCTGGATCAAACCCTAAGCAACCTGATCTAGCTGCGCATGTCCCTGTTCACTGCAGGGGAGTTGCACTAGATGACCTTTAAAGGTCCCTTCCAGCTCTAAGGATTCTATGATTCTAATCAGTTAGGAAGAACAGCCATTGTAACTGGAATTTAGAAACAAAAATCATTTCCTACCAAACTTAGCTACAATAGTCTTTCACTCTGTGCCATGCAATCAAACAGTGCTTAAGATACTATAAGTGCATACAGTGTGATTGCATATGATGCACTGCTTCAGCTTATGATAAAATTTTAAATCAAACTAAACTGTAGCATCTTTCTTATGCTCAAACTACAATATAAAAAGGTTATTTCAATTTAGTTTCAGGTAAGTCTTCAACTCAAGCTAAATACCATTTGGTTTAAATGAAAAAAAAACTACTGATGTAATTTTCATCTTTATCCCATAGAGAAAGACTGTGCATATGCCTCACACATTATCCGGGCAGGGACTGGCACCATTCTGAAATCTGCTTGTCAATATTTCCTTCAGTTAGAGGGTGGCTCATCCATGCAGTACTACCAGTCTAACAGACAAACTTACGCTAATTTCTGGCTGCGGGTACTACCAGATGGGGAAGATCCCTTTTCTACACAATTTCCACAAGGCTTTGATTAGTATTTAAAAAGGCTGGTGGGACTCAGTTTGGTATTTACATACTGATGATCAGAAAAGCCAAGTGTTTAATAGAATGAAATTTCCTGCTAAAATTCTCCACTGTAAATGAAAAAAAATGGTTTTGGAGGGGCAACAGGAGCAGCAAGTCGCATCCTTTTGGGACTTCCATGTAACGTAACCATACAACTTGCTGATACTGCACCTCGTTCAATTAAATAGCATTCAAAAGGAGTAGATGTCTGATGGATTACTGAATTATAACTGGATAATTTACAGCAATAGCTCATCTAAAGGAATACAGAACTTGCCGCGTCCAATAAACTGGCTATTGCATCTGGTCACAAAATTTGCCTGAGGCAATGCAGTTTGTGAGGCTTCAATGAGCGTTGTAAAAAGTCCAGTCCATCTTCACTGCATTTTGTATTACTTAACTGATAAAACTTACAAAAAATCAAAGCATGTAGACTGCCTATATGCTACCCCAAATGTTACCCCTAAGCCTTTCAACATCTTGCTGTCAGCAGCTACTGACTGCAGAGCCGATCACTTGGGCTGATATTTACATTAACCATATCTGACAGAGTCCGAGTCCTTCTGTGCACGCATGCAGACGAGTATAAATATACATAAGCTTACTGAGAAAGCCTTAATCGCTTCCAAGAAGAATGCTAACAAAAAATACTTGATCTCAACTACGCAAAATTTTTCTTTTCTTTGAAAAACTCTGGTGCTTCCTAAGATAATTATGTTTCAATAGAAAAGTATTGTTTGTAAAGTAAAGAAGCAGCGTTACGATTTCTTATTTTCAAGAAAATCTATCTACATTCATTCACATCATATAAATTTCTAAGAAAATATATTTTGCCTTATTCCTCTGGTATACTAGAATGCATGTCTCCTGCTTTGCCAAAACCAAGCTACCCACATAAAGGCGAGTTATAACAGCACCATCCCATGACAGCAGTAAGTGCCAAAATTAGTGCCATAGTTTCACTCATAGGGAAGATGACACAAGGCTGGCTTTGCCAGAGCCATTCTTCCCAACACGAGACCATCCATCCCCACATAACTCAGGTGTGCTGTCACACGCACTCACAAAGCTACCTGCTGAACAGAGAAGTGAAAAATAGAAGACAGTCTACGGCTTAAAAATAATCCACCACCTAAATTCAACAGCAGTTATATTAACCCTGGCTTAGCTCAAGCAATGGAAGTGGGAACAAGATGCTGAGGGACTCCTCAATGACACTGTCAATTAAGGGAGCTTTTAACAAACCAATGCAGGAGCAGGGAATAGCACTCTGATGCTCATTCTGATCCTCAAAATACATCCAGGATGCAAGGAAGTTCCAATGCTCCAACTCTACGCAGAGGAAAAATCCCTGCACAGTCAGGAGAGGAAAGGGGGAAAAACAGAACACATGACTGGATGCGGAAACTGGTTACGCAAGGAACTTAGGAACAGAAATAAGATTAGGACAGGAGGAGAAGGGAACAAATAACAAATACGGGATTATAGAAGTGGGAGCTAAAATAAAAGAGAAGGTAAAGACTTGTAGAGCAGAGAAATCCGAATGATACAACTGTTGCATTTGCTCCTCAAAGAGGATAGTATGCTTTAACATCACGACTCTAGTAGGCACTAGTCCAGTACCTACCCTTTAAAAAAAAGACATAGGTTCACTGCAACATCTCTGAAAACGAGGGATTTCCACAGAAATTTCCACTGCATTTAAGTTATACTTACCTGTCAAATTAAGTACACAAACAATATGCAATGAAAAGGGTTTAAATGTATAAAAAAACTAATCTGTAAGCATAAACAAAAGACTTGCTGTTTACAGTAGCCAGAAAAGCTGCAGATGAAAACACTGAGTTAGTCCAAACAACACCTGCTGATAAAACCCAAGGACTGTGATGAAATCAAGTCTAGCAAACGAAAGAAGAATGGGGGACAGAAATGAAAGACCTATAGCTAGCATGCCAGAAGAAATGCTAACCTCAGGGGCCATTACTTAAAACAAGTCCTTCAGTAGGTGTCTGAAATGTATGAAACTTCCCATTATAATTGATATCTATCACCACTTGAAATCCCAGGGTTCACAATAATCCCATTTAGCAACACTGCCCTGATCCCAAGAAACAGCCATACCAGACCCAGCTCAGCAACAGCAGACCCACATTACATCACCATAATATCCAGCCTTGATTAAGACTCGAAATACAAAAGTTTGGAATACAAAACTTATTTTCCTGCTGCTATCTGTTTTCTGTGTACATTTTTAATCCCCATCCTTTTTACTCCTTTATGCTTAAAAAAAAAAATTCTAGCTCAATGAGTCAAGAAAATCTTATGCAACCACTGAGCCCGTGACCAAAACGACAGCTACCAGTAATGCCTAAAACAGCCCAACACTGTTACAACTTATCAACAGCCTGATAAGATAACACTCTATGCCTGCCTTTCTCTAAAACAAAGGTTTCACGTTGAAGTTTGAACCAAAAACAGAAACTGCATTTTCTCTGCTTTGCTTTTTCCTTTTCTTCTGCATGAGCACTGAACAGTTTCAAGCCAGGCCATTTTAAGCAAATCTGGGGGAAGAGGAAAAAAGCTAGTACTATGCCCAAGTCATTTAAAAAGACTGACAGGCATTTCCTTACAGTAACCTTCTACAGTTAAGAAAAAAGGAAAGAAGGTAGTTAAAAAAAAAAAAAAAACCAACACAAACAGAGTTTTGTTTTGCTTTCACTATATTTTCTTCTTACTCTTTAATAAAAGACTAAGAAGGTTTGTCATGGAGAATGCCAGGGCTGTGTCTAGTCTGGCTTTAAACATCCCCACAGATGGACTTCACCACCTCTCCTGGCAACTTATTCTCTATTTGACAACACTCAGAGTAAAAATAAAGAAGTACTCTGTCGCATACGACAGAATTTTATGTGTTTCAGTACCTGCGTCCATCATCTCTTGTCCTGTCAGTATGCCCTGCTGAGAATAGTATGGCCTCCTCACCTTCACCTCTTCCTATCAGGTATTCGGACACACTGATGAGATCACTGAGCCTCATCTTCTCCAGGCTAAACAGTCCCAGCTTTCTCAGCCTCTTCTTCTATGAAATGCTTCACCATCATGGTGCTGGCACTAGACATACTCCAGTAACTGTCTCTCCCTCATGCTGGGAGCCCAGAACTGGACACAGTACACCAGATGTGGCTTCACCAGCGCTGGGCAGAGTAGAAGGACACCTCTCTGACAGTGCTGCAACCACTCCTAATGCAGCCCAGGATACCGTTTGCCTTTTTTTGTCCATCAGCACCCACAGAGAAGCTGCCTTCCAGCCATCTGGCTCTGGCATGTAGTGGTGCCTGAGGTTATTTGTCACCAGATGGAGGACTAAGCAATTCAGGTTGCTCTGAATGTCAGCACAACCCTTCAGTGTATCAGCCACTCCTCCCAGTTTTCTATCATCTGCAAACTTGACGAGGGTGCACTCTGACCCACCCTCCAGGTCATTAAATGAAGATGTTGAACAGTATCTGAAGCTGCACAGTTCTCTGAAAAGATAAAGTCGATCTCTTTCTCATCCTATCCAATGCTGCGCAGCCTGCTGACTCGTGGCGCAGCTCCTTCACTTGCAGGCCCAGCTTCTCAACAACCGCATGCACGCTAAAAGGGTGCTTGATCCTACCTAATTAGGGGTCAGGTAGAACAAAGGCTGCAAACACCCTTTGATCAAGGACAGCTGACAGTCTGTCAGAAGCTGCTGGAGCTGCTCTTACCCTCCCTGAGCAGCAGCAGCAACATCCCCTGGCTCCCCTCAGAGCTCCCCTCAGGGCTCCTCAAGCACCCAGCGGCTGCCTGTGCCCGCTGCCTGGGGCAGCCTCCCACACAGGCCTCTCCCCAGCACAGGCTGAGGCCAGGCAGGGCACTTTGCAATTTGTGCTTCTATTAACTCAAAGAGGTTAAACACAAACTTTTTTTTGATTAAACCAAAAAAAAAGGAGAGTTTAATTGGTTTACCACAGCTTTGGTTACCTGTGGAGAAACCACACCTGACCCTCCCTCAGAATTTACCTCACACCCCTCGGCACACTTTTTCCCCTGAGGAAAATAAAATCCTTGTCCTCACTTTCCAACTCCCACAGAATTTGACACTAAATTAATAAAATAAAAGGCTCTGACAGCAAATTAAGCAGGTCCTGGCTTATAAAGCAAGCTGTATGGTTACATCTTATTTGCAGAGAAGACTATGTTTTTCAAGTCTTTCTAAGCAACTATGACTGTATTATTCCACATAATCTTTGATCATGCAGATTAAATTCACGTCTCACTATACACTAGATATGTTCATACAGTACTAGCACATTGTTTTCCCAGAACATTCTAGATTTAATTTTTGTTTTTACCTTGCTCCCTGGGTGCTGATGCCCCAGCCCCTGCCCCCCTGCGCAGCAGCCCGTCACGGCAGGGCACCCAGCAGCTCTCCTGGTGGGCAGCAGCAGGTCCTTGACTTAAAGAGCCCAACCACCAATTTTTACTCCTTTAGAGAGCTTTAAAAAACAATTTTAAAATCATTTTCTGATCACAGAGAACCAGTTCTGTAGCTATGAGTTCTCCCTTACAAAAACATCTCCATCCATTATCTTCACTTCTCACTTCAGAATTTGCCTTCCCACACGGGCCTCTCCTCTACAAGACAGCACAATTCAGACTGACATTGCTGAAACCTTGAGAAAACCCTAAATGAGCAGGTAGTACCATTATTTAAGAGTGACAGATGATCCACCATGGTACAAGAAAACTGCTGAGCACTGTAATTCAGGAAGCACTCCTAAGTAAGTGGAGCAGTGGGGCCTCTTCAGCAGCAAACAGCCACAGCACCCACATGCCTTCTGCAAAACACTTCGCTTTTTTTTTTTTTTTTTTTTTTTTTACACAGAACACCGAACATTTGCACATTCCAATAGTTCAATGCAGTGCTCCATAAGTATGCAGTTACGTATATAAGTACATGGAAAATGAATGACATGAAGGCTTGTGATTTTTCTAGACTTGGAATCGTAAGAAACTAATGGTAATTTTAAGTATCTCATTGCTGTGTATCCAAAATCAAAACAGGTTATCACAGAGAACCTTAAGAAACCTGAAGACCCCTTGTAAGGCATATAGCCCCTCTACTTCCCTTTCTTTCCCACCTCCTTGCACATCATCCCTGCAACAAGATGTGCATTTAGAGAAAGAACTCCATGTTATTTCTAGATTTTGCAAGCTGACAATTTATAATACATTTTCTAATCTTTTGATTTTGCTCACTGATGGGAGAAGGGGAATCCTGTTTTATTTGTGTTCTTTCTGGCGGAGAATTAAAAAAAAAAAAGAACAGCTCTTTGAGAAGCTTGTGCCAGCTTCATTGTCAAGACAAAGGTCACTGCATTCCTATTCATGATGACCTACAACTGTACCCATTTAAAGACTTCATTATGCTACATTAGAAGGAACTCTTTCTCAGAGATTTTCGTTTAGCTTCATTGTGAGAAGAACAAAACGTGCAAGCATCATCAGAATATGGTGTTTAAAATAGTGAAACTGATGATTTTAGTTACCAACTGTCTTTTTCTATTTGCCATCCACTTGATATCTGTGAAGCATGATCTTCAGAAACATGTAAAATATGAAGTCACTTTTACTCTGCATTGCATCTCCAGACTCCAAAGTAAATAAACAAATAATCAAATTGAGCATATCTACACAAAATGGGTTGCAATCTCTCAAAAAATAAGGTTCCAACATCTCCAGAGGTGAGGGATTGGTTTAACTTTCGTCATCTTAGACTAATACTACAGATGATTATTATGCAAGTATATTTGGAAAGAAGTTTTAATTATCAATGCTCAGGAAATACACTTTTAAATCACCTACATCTTTCAAACAGATTTCACTCTACACTAAAATCACCGAGCGTACACCCATCTAGTTACAGGGCTGGATGGACCAGGTACACAAGCTGTTTCATGATGTAATTTAACCAAACTTGCTAAGGCTGACACACTTCCTAACTACACAGCTTAAGTATTTATTACTAACCCACCTCCACTAATAATTTTTTGAATAACCCTCTGGACTAAAGCTGGCCAGACTTGAAATAGTGGCAGAGATTTGAGCTTTTCGTTTTCAGAAAGCGGGTCTGTACTTTGAAGTGGCAGGTCTTCATGAACAAAAAGTAAAAATAAAAAAATTAAGTGCTTCAGGAAGTGGAGCTTGCTGCGCTGTGTCACACTTGCAAATTATTACTGACCACAGACAAGCTGCAAGAGGAAGGCCATGTTCTCTCTATTAAGGTTACATGACTGCCTGTCTCTTAAGCCACAGGACCATGAGCACTTAGAAATAAATGTGTTATCCTGCATAATTTGACCAAATTCCAGGTAGACATTTACCTAATGCAAGATAAACTATCTCTGCAACTGCATAAGCTACTCCTTACCAGTCTCCTTTTCCAACATTATCAAGCACTTCTTAAGTTAATCCACCTTTCACCGCAGAAATACATTTCATTTAATAGATAAGATCCACAGGCATAATTTACGCACTCTACTTTAGAGCACCTCAGGCAGAACACGCAAGGTGCTTTATTACACATCTATGTATTTTCCTGTTATGAGAAAGCAAATTAAAGTGATTCAAAACCTTGTCACTCAAGAAGTTGTGTATGGATTCCTTTGTAAATTCTAGTCTTCTGAACAGGTCTCAGTCTGATTTTATTCCCACACATCTCAGAACACAACCTGCCAGCACTGAGACTTCTTTCCCCCCTCCAGAAAAAATATTCACAATCTTTGAGCAGGCTGATCTATCCTTACCTTGGCCAGTACAACTTCTGGCCATATGCCAGCACCCACTTATATCATGATTCAGTCAGGATTCTAACCTCTCCTCCAATGAGAAGAGAGCCTAAGTACAGAGAGAAGTATGCGCTGTAAAAAGAAATTAAGAGATTAAATACAATCTGCCTTTTAGACTTCAAAGAACATCAAAATGACATTTTGCAAAAAGCACAAAGTAAAAGTTTCTTGTGAACAACAACACTGGGTAATTGTGAATGGTAACAACCTATCTTGAGCATGTTTTAACCTACCTTTACCAGGTGTTTAGCATCAAAAGCAGCACATGCACTACCGTAGAAAGTATCTGTCATATGCTACAGTTCCTGCATAACAATCATTACATGCTTTGTTCACAGAATGTATTTATATTTGTAGCACTACAGAGACGATTTAGAACACATTTTAAGGTAAGATAAAGTACATTACAATTATCAAATAGATGCACTAATAAATTAGTTCTTCTTTCTTCATTCTTCAGCTTGTCCAGGTAATACTTGATCAAATTTAACACCGAGTCCCAAGCACACCAGCAACTTTGTAGTGTACCTTCAGTTTTAAAATTCCAAAATCCACTACAAATTTAATAAAAACAAAATGTACCAAGATGTAAACATAGTAGCATGCTGAATACAAAAATTTAATTAGTATCAAGATTAAAAATCAAGCATTATAAATTTCTAAATGCTAGCACTAAATCTTCCTAATCCTCAATTCACTGCATCTTGTATGTGCATTAAGACAAACTGATTACATGATGACACAGTATTTTTTCCAAGCAATGCTGCATTGCTGTTTGTATGCACAACAAACAGGATGACAACCATCAAGAGCATAAAGCAGGACTATGCTTCATGAGGCTGCTTTCTACAGAACTTGGTTTCCCCAAAATGCTAGATTTACAGTGAACACAATGGAAGGGAAAGAACAAGCTAGTGATTTAGGCTTCTTAATGTCGCCTTAGAGAATTTAACTCCCTCATGACTCTGCCCCACAGCTTCTACTTTATTCTAGACAATCAGCTATTCCATATTTACTAAGCTGGTATCTATTCCTCAACTTATCCATACACAGATCGAGTTTGGGTCTCACACAAGGAACTCAACTCCAATCATTGTCGAAGAAACGAAATTCCACTACCTACCCCATCAGGTCTTAAGTGTCAAACTGAAACTGGGCATCAGAAAGCAATTTTCTAGCATCAGCGGCTACCAAAGAAAACAAACAGTATTGGCATGAAGATATGAAAAAAAAACAGCTTGTTCTCTTTGGGATGTCTCACTGCATCAGGTAACAATACTAAAACAAATCTGGGTTTTAGCTGCAAGTGAAAACGAAACATGTTTTGAACACCAGAGCATATCTGTACTTCAAAGCCATTAATTCGGCAAACAGGGTGTAGGCATTCTAAATACTACACAAAATACTACGCATTTTCTTAAATGCTTGTGCAAAAGAAATTGTACAAAAATCACATTAAAAGTGAAGAGTCTATATACATGCCAGAAAGCAAATTCTATCATATGAGAACGTGAAACAGATGCCACAATATGGGGCAGTTAGCAGAAATTACTATTTGAACTAACGTAGAAAACCGTAATCTTCTGATCTGTTATCCAGCAGGGGTCACCTTCAGAGATACATCCACTAAACTTTCAAGCATCTGAACGCTGTCTCTCCTTCCAAAGGCTCCTAAGTAAATACGATTGGGTTTTCAAAAACAGTGAGTGACTGAAACCGGGACACCTAACCAACCTAGTCTCAAGTCCAAGCTCCAATAAAGGATGCTGCTAGTGCAGGGATTTATATTACATAGATAGACAGACTGTTAATTTGTTTTTAAAGAGGAATGAAAAATCCAGAGGAACAGTAAGGTTTTCTTCCTTAATTTTGCTTTGGGAAATATGTGCAGAAGATAGCGTGCAAAGCATGAGACAGACTAAGCCTGGAAAATTCCAGACCAAACGGTTAAAGCTGGCAGTCAGAAGGGGCTGAAAAAAGGATCTTCCATTTTCAAGTGACCTGACTTCTACACATACAATAAAAAAGAGAATGGTGTAGCGACCTAAAGCTTCTGACGTGTATTTTCTGGGGCATAACAAACAATTCTAACAGTGACTTCACCTCCACAATACTGATTTCTAACAGGTGGGGGAAACGGAAGCAGAGGTAACATTCAGGGAAATACAATGTTTTGATACGTACAATAAAAGGCAGGGAAAAAAACACACCCACAGAACAAAACAAAACAGTAACAAAATACACTGAATTATTCCAAATTCTCCTCAAGGTTTCCATGGTTTCCATGTTCCATCAGACTGCTTTTTTTCCCCATCAACTCCATAGATGTGAAATGGTGAACTCTCATCATACCATCACGTATTCACACTTTTTCATCCTTTTATTCTACCATTATTCTAAAATTCCATCCACTATCCACAAGTCCGTGTGCAGTTCACCTAACTCAGGAACTACTGCACATGTAAGGCAGCCTTTTTACGTTACCTGTGGGCAAGTCAGACGTGTACTTTTAGTGTCTTGGGGCATACAGAAACACAGTCAGGGTACCAAAACACACCTGTCTCTAGCAAAAACAGGTCATGCGAGCTACGACTGTAAGTAACACAACACTTCATGGACAATTTTCTATCATCACGTACATCAATTCTTTATACTCTCTGTGTTAGTGACAGAAAATAGATGACCATTCTCCTACCGTAACTACAAATAAATAAATAAACCAGGAACTGCAGTGAAATTCAAGAGATTTTTTGCTTTCCTTTCTCCTGCTCCTAATACCACAGCCCTGAATAAATCTTTCACCCATACGGTAACATTACCACAACTTAATATGTAGCTCTTTCCAGTATCTAGCATATAAAGCCATACATTATTTCTACCTATTTTACCATATTCTGAACTTAATTTGAAGAAAAATAAATTTGAATTACTTCCACGTTAAACTGAGAAAATTCTAGTTGTTTCTTTTCTGAATGATATTAACCTGTGGAGAGAACATACAAAATTCCAGCAGTTTTCCCACTCAGATCTTTCAAAATTATTCCTAGCAATTTTCTGAATATTAACCATTTAGCATTATTTTATATTTACTTCGGAAGATTTTCATCCTTACTTGCTGTATCTCATCACTTTTCAGGATTTCGATGATTTTTCTCTTGCCCACCTCACTGCTGTGATTCAAACTGCCATCTTCTGTTCTTCAACGCTTCACCATTGCTCTGAGACTTCCAATACTGCTTACTCTCACAATTACACACAAAGCTAAAATAAAATATGACATAAGGATATCTGAAAACCACCTTCACATTAACTAGCGTACTTTTAAGTATTCTGCCATACTCCTATCCTTATTTTGGCTTTCCTTACAAGGTGAGTTAGCTCAGGAAAAAAATAAAACAGATAGATGACTTTCTAAAATCTTTACTTTGAACACAATTGTATTATATACGTGTCATTCTGGATTTTCAGCAATTACAAGATGTCTTTGAAATTAACAATACACAGTTTTAATATTTTTAACCAAAATCATATATAAAAAACACAGATTTAAAAAGTTGAGGTTGTACGAACAGCATGAGGAAATTAAGTTTTTTTTTCCCTTGTCAGCTCAAGATATGGGGTAGAGACCTGATTTCTAGAATAGCGCATTCAGACAATCTGATCCAAAAAGGAAGTGAAGGAAGCAAAGAAGCTGAGAACATGCCAGTATGTTATATTACACCTTCTCAGAACTTTCTCACTTAACATTTCCCTAAGATGCTCTCAGAAGTGTTACTGGATAATAGAAGTGATATCTTTATGATTTTGTGAATAATAGGTTTTATTAGTATTAAGTTAAAGCAAACAGCCAGAACAATACATATGCAATTTCTACTACACACAATATAAAGAAAGTAAATTATAACCTCTGTAAAACAAAGGAAGAGGTACTGAAAAAGCCAACAAGTGGTTATGGATTATTTCATCCCCGATAACATGGATCTGTGTATAGAGAACAGTTGTTGTTCACTTCCTTAAACTGAAATAGGATGAAATACATCAACAAGTAGAAAGAAAATGTTAATGGAGGTACATGGATTTTCTGGGAACAAATTCTAGGTTAGTCAGAAAAAGAAAGTTCACCTAGTAAAAGAGGTTACAAGTGGGCTCAGGTTTCAAATTTTAGTGGTGAGGGACAAAGGGAGAAATAACAAAGGATTTTTTTAACGATTCATTTAATAATACACCACTTTCATAACAGAAGTGTTTTACACTTGCACAATGTTAATAACTTTATTATACATGGAAGCCTGTAATAGGCTGATTACACAATAAGACTGCAAACAACCACTGGTACTTTCCTGACACCAGAAAAGTACGTAAGACTGAAACATCACCAAGAGTACATAAAAAAACCATCAGCATAAACGTCACCAAAATTACATTAAAAAACTAATCAAAAAATACATTTTAAAAAAGTGGTTTAGAGCAGTGCCACTGCCTTTCAGCAGCTTTGAATGGCCACCAGTATTTCTAGCAGGTTTCCGTGGCTCCACAGGCATTAATCATGATTCACATATAATAAATAATGTACCACAAAATATACATAACGTAAGGCAATAATTCCAAAGAAAAGTTCTGTTGATATTAACAAGCCACTCAAGTCCTACTCTCACAGTTGACATCATCACCAGAAACCTTTGATGGAATTGCAGCCTTAGGCCCTAAGCCCGCAGCGATGAACTGCTGCAAGCCCCTGAATCCGTAAAGAGCTCCAATGACACCACCGGAAACGCAGAGGGGCACAGGGGTCCACGTCAGCTGATCCTGATGCAGGACCAGGGCCTTGGTATGTACAGTTGGGAGTATATTATTTCTTATTGTACATGGAAACCTTGACAGAATTCTAAAATGTGTGGGAGTTCATTGTTCGTTATTTGATGTCATAAGACATCAGAAAGTACATAGGAAGATACGCACTTTCTGGAATGTAAATCTTTTTAAATGCTACCTAAGTCGGGTAAGAGAGGGAGCGGGTAATTTAGGCAAAAAGGGGGAAGAAAAAAGGTGTAAAATAAGAAAAAAAATCACAATTCAAGGAGTTGGGAGCACAACAAAAGAAAGGGAACCTTATACAACGAAAGAATGCGGGAAGGGGGAACTTCTTTTGAGGCATATAAAATAAATAATGCATCCCAAAAGGACATCTAGAATACGACTGCAGCTTCAAGTTGGGGTTCCAATGACATGAACCAGATGCATGCTTTTTGTTCTCATGGTTTGTGTCAGCAGAATCTCTTTACGGAATTACAGTCTTACAAAGGAGTTCTGGGGACATTATCGTTTATATTAAAGCTACCATTCTGGGTTCTTAGTACAGATCCAAGAGTATCTGCTCAACCTGTCTGGAATCAGCATCACCTAGAAGAACAAGAGTACTTGAAAAGCAACACGGTTTAGGTAGCAAAATTCTTTCAGACCAGCCCAGACATATGAGACGGTGATGTGAAATGTTACAGATCCCTTCCTCAAAAAGCTTGAGATATATATTTGTCACTATCTGTAAATTGGAAGTTCCAATACACTAGCGGTGCATAGAATTCCCATGCTTCGTTACACTTTCCTGAGAGTAAAGTAATTAGAATAAACCTTAGTCCTAGGAACAAAGTTAATTTTTTGCATTTTAAACTTTTGGGCTATTCCCTGACAATCTATATATGTAAATTTGATTGCTAAACGTTGCCACTTGAACAAAACCACTATTTTTATCTATTGATTCCTGATTAAAAACCGTAATAAAACAGATCTAAAAAATCACGCTAACAAAATAAACTAAATATGAAAAGTTGCATTGAAAGGGCATGTTACATTATTCTTAATAGGACCGTGTAGAAACATTCCAATGGCAGTGTTGTCAAAGTAAAACTACATTAAGAAGACCCCACAGCTCGGTCACAGTTGGGACCTTACCTGTAACTCTGACTGGTTGGGGTTTTTACTCGTGTACTACATGGCTCACTTACATCAGACATCATATTTGAATACCCTGAGAAATCTGAGACTGAAGTCCTTACCCTATGGTCCACTTCTCCATTAGAGTTAGTGATAAAAGTCATTGGCACCCTGCTGCCCGACTTAAACTGAGAACCAAACGCTTGTGCAAAGTTCTCGATCTGGTAGGTTGCTCTAGGCTCTATGTCCTTCTGAGGATCTATCTGGCTAGCTAACTCCTGAGATGGGATCTGAAAGCTCGTTGAAGATTCCAAGTTTTTCTGTTCCTTCTGGCCAGCCAGTTTCTGAGATGTCGACTGGTAGTTAGATGAAGTCTCTAAGGTTTTCTGAGGATCAATGAGATCATCCAGCTCTTGAGAAGGAGTCAACTGTTGATGCGTAGCCTCCAAAGCAGATAAATAAAAGCCCGGTTGAGAGCCAAGCAACATCCCAAACGGAGGTTTTGGCAACGCAGTTGGCAATACTGAGGTAACGGATTGGCTGAAGCCACACTCAAGTGGAGATGTAGTGTATATCTGTTTGTCTTGAAACAGAGTGTGGTTATGGAGAGTTGAAGACAAGCTAACAAACTGGAAACTGGGTCCAAATGCAAAACCAGTGCTATTGGTCGTTCTTTCAAAAGCTTGTTGGAGGTATTTCGAGTATTCTTGCAACATGCTCGCCTTATCATTTGTAACAGTTTGAGAGTTAGGACTCAAGTTTTCTTCCTGAACCATCTCTGAATGTTCTCCTGAGCTGTGCAAGTCCACACGCTGTTCAGTTATACTGAAAGGATCTTCTTTCTGGCCTTCCGATTTGTGAGAGTACTGGTCCAAAAGGCTCTGTAAGACTTCATCAGGAATACCAGACTTGTCATGGCAAGTCTTTATTTCACTATTTAAGGACGCTGAATCAATAAGAGATAATGGAGTTTCATTATCCATAACACTAACACCTGCAGACTGGATGACGGACTGCTGGGAAGTCATGTGTCCGACATTAATTGAAAAGGCACTGTTACCACTTGCAGTTTGCAAGTATCTTCTTTTCTTTGAAAACTGCATGGCATCATCGTAATTACTATTTATTTGACCTGATTTACCACTTGGACTTTGGAGAAGGCCAATAGTTTCTACACCGGTATTGGCTACTAACGAGCCTAGAGAGCCACTCTGTTTCCCAGACAGGGGTTTTTGCCCCAAAATATCTGGCAGTGGTGATACAAAATTAAGGTAGTTTTTGTCTGCCTGTTTTCTGCTTCCTTTCTTGAAGACCAATTTTGGCACCTTTTTCTGAAGTTCTTCTACGCCTGTGCCAACGAGACCACCACTGGAAGACACAATCGGAATATCAACTGCATAATTTGGCATGGCCACATTACTTGTAACTTGAGATTCCGCTACTTTGCTGCTACACTTATTTCCTTTGTTTTCAGTGGATACGCTTTTCGTTTTACTTTTTCTCCTTGAGGAATTTGTATTTCCCTGAGACAACGCAGCCAAGCTACCCATGTTATGTGACGATCCGGGGTCCATTCCAGCACCTGCTTTACCTATGGCTTCACCACACGTTCTTCTGTGCTTCAACAGTCTATCAGTCCTCGAAAAATACTGCTGACAAGTGTCACACTTGTATGGCTTTTCTCCGCTATGCGTCCTCTTGTGTCTTTCCATGTGGTACTTCTGGATGAACTTCATGCTGCACTGGTCGCACCCAAAAGGCTTCTCCCTGCTGTGGATCTTCTCATGCCGCTGCAGCAAGTACTTCTGGATGAAGCCCATGCTGCACTGGCTGCACTGGAAAGGCCTCTCCCCGGTGTGGATGAGCACGTGTCTGCGCAAGTGGTAGGAGCTCCTGAAGGCAGCGCTGCAGTGTTCACAGACGTGAGGTTTCTGACTCGGGGACGCGACGGCACCTTCCGCGTCCCCCACCAGGGGGGGTTTGGACGAAGCACTGGGCTTCCGCTTGGCTTTGATTCCCTGAGATTCTGGCTTTGGCCTCTTCGCCTTCTTGACCTGGGCGTCGTGCTTCGGCTCGCCCGAGCCGCCGGGGCCGCCCTCGGCTCTGCCGCCCAGCAGCAGGTCCCGCGGGGGATGCTGGTGCAGGTGCTGTAGGAGGCTCAGGTCCTGGATCACGCTCTGCCCGCCGCCCTCGCCGCCGCCCCCCAGGCCCGGGGGCCGCTCCTCGCCCGGCGCCCCGAAGAGCCCCCCGTAGTGGTGGTGCTGAGGCGGCTCCTCCTCCTCATGCTCGCTGGGCTTCTCCTGCTTGATGCTGACGAGGGACTGCAGGAAGCCCCAGGGGCCGCGTTGCGCAGAGGAGGACGCGGAGGGGAAGGCCCCCGCCGGCTCCTTCTTGAAAGTCACGTCCTGGGGGGCGGGCGGCGCCGGGGGCTCGGCCGCGGAGGAAGCGGCGGCGGAAGGCGGAGGGAGCGCGCACTGCGGCGGGTGCTGGGCCGCCGTGGGGGGCGCGGCCGCCCGGGTGAAGCTGGTGACCGGGGGCAGGCGGTGGTTGAACATCACCATGCCGGGGGGGAAGCCGGGCTCCATGGCCGCCGCCCTCTTGCCGCCGCCGAGAAAGCCGCCGCCGAGTTTCATCCCCGGGAGGGCGGCCCGGGAGGAGCGCGGCCCTGAGGGGCTGCGGGACCCGCCGCCCGCCCGCCCGCGGCCCCCTCCCCGCCTCCCTGCCTCCTTCCCCTCCGCACCTTTCGGATCCGCTTCTTCTCGATGCTCTCCACGGCGAA